>NC_048298.1:210714936-210847425 GCF_013100865.1 Trachemys scripta elegans
TGGGGGCCGGGCCCGTGGGGCTGGGGGCCGGGGCGGGGAGTTGGGCCGGGATCGGGGGGCCGGGCCCGCGGAGCCGGGGGGCGCGCCGGGCCCGCGGGGCTGGGGGCCGAGGGGCCGGGCCCGCGGGGGTGGTCGGCCAGGGCCGGCACCCCAGGGCCCGAGCCGACCCAGGCTGGATCCGCCGGGGGAGCCAGCCTGGGCTGGGCTGGGCTGGGCTGGGCTGGGCCGCGCCTCCTCCCCCCCACACTCCCCCTTACCTGCTTCAGGCTTCCCGCGAATTAAATGTTCGCGGGAAGCAGGGGAGGGGGCGGAGACTTTGTATCAAAGCACAGGACACTAGTACAGCTAACATACCATCATTGAGGTTGTCATTTTTAAGTCATCTCTCATATGTGAGGTCTTGTATTTTCATCAAGTATCCGCAACATGTTTATTTACACAAATGATCACAGAGGAAGCAATTACCTTCACTGTCTTTGAATTTCTTGATGGCCACAATTTCATGCGTCTCCTATAAAACAAAAAACAAAACAAGAGATGACAAAGGCAAGATTTTTTTCTGAGCACTTGGATCAAACAAAATATCCAGATTAAATACAGTTTTCATTTTGCATTTGTAAAAGGCACACAAAAGCAAAAAAGAGTGAAATACAGAATCTAGTAAAAATCTAAATGATTAGGCCAACTGCAATATACAAGCATATTCAGCAAATATGCAATGATTAGACACCGAAACATGAAACTCTTAAGTTAGACACCAAAAATGCATATTCAGATACATAAAATGAATGGCCTTGTTTTCAAAAGGAGTGAGCACCTGCAGCTCCCATTGCTCAGATGCTCTGAAAGTCAGGCCACTTATTTAGGTAATCAAAATATGGATTTTGGTACCTATATTTGTGCATCAAAATTTAAAAATATTAGCTGATGGCCAAGTTTTGCAAGACTGATTAGTGCTTTTGGGTCCCCAACTTGAAACACCTGGAAGGTGAGAGGTTTTTGGTACCTCCAGTTTGAGAGAGTTAAGGTACCTCAAGTTGCGCAGCCAAAACTAATCACCCCAAATCACTAGTCACTTTTGAAAATGTTGGCCTGTGTGCTTACCTCAGAACTACAGGTAACACAGCTTGAAAGAGCCTCTTGAGTAATCTAGTCCTGCCTCTGCACCCAGGAAGGATTCTCATCTAAACTGATCGTCACCACATGGTATCCATTTTACTCCTGAACATCTCTGGTTTATTTCTACTAGAGCATCCCATACCCTCCAAAACAAACATACAGCCTATTCACATAGGGCACATATGAATATAAAAGAAAGATTTACTTGCTGTCTCGTGTATGTGTCTGTGTAGGATGCTGCAACATGCTACAAGAAAGTCCCTATGCTATCAAATGTAGGAGGTACATCTCTTTTTAAAATACCAATATTTTAGAGAAGTAACAGCACTTCACACAATCCTGAGGTCTGTCAGCGTACAGAGGCTGAATTAGGGGCCAGCAGCAAAACAGTTAAATCATTTTGGAACTTGTTCATACTTGTTATATTTACAAATGTGAAAACACGCACACAACTAATTATTAAAGCAGAACGTAGGAGCATCTGCTCTCCGTCCTTCAATGTCACCAAATGTCCACAATATGTGATCCTGAATGAAAACTTTATCAAATCTATAAAAACATGTTGGAAGACTACCATTTATTTCAGTGGGAATTGACTCAAGTCCTTTGAGATCCTTATGAAAGTCATTAATATTAGCAATAGTCAATAAAAAAGGCGTGGCATATTTATTTTAGAGCTGTTAGCATGGAAACATTAAAATACTCAGCCAGCTGTTCAGGGCACTCTGCCTTTATGCTTGTTCAAAGCATAGGGTTGCCAACTTTCTAACTGCAGAAAACTGAACACCTTTGCCCCATCCCTGCCCCGCCCTTTCTCCGAGGCCCTACCCCTGCTCACTCCATCCCCCCTCCCTCCATTGCTCGCTCTCCCCCACCCTCCCTCACTTGCTCATTTTCACTGGGCTGGGGCGGGGGGTGGCATGCGGGAGGGATGAGGGCTCCAGCTGGGGATAAGAGCTTGAGGGTGCGGCCAGAAATGAGGCGTTCAAGGTGCAGGAGGAGTTCCGTGCTGGGGCGGGGGATTGGGGTGCAAGAGGGAGTGAGGGATCCAGCTGGAGGTGTGGGCTCTGTGGTGCAGCGGGGGGGGCGACTCTGGGCTGGGGCAGGAAATTGGGGTACAGGAGGGGGCTCCGGGCAGAGGCAGTGGAGGGGGAGAGTTGGGTGTGGGATCTGAGAAGGAGTTTGGGTGCAGAAGGGGGCTCAAGACTGGCATGTGGGAGGGGGTCAGAAGTGCAGGCTGTGGGCAGTGCTTACCTCAAGCAGCTCCCGGGAAGCGGCGACATGTCCGTCCAGCTCCTAGGCAGAAGGCTGGCCAGGGGGGCTCTGCTGTGCACTTCTCCCACCCGCAGATGCCACCTCTGCAGCTCCCATTGGCCATGGTTCCCAGCCACTGGGAGCTGTGGAGCCAGCGCTCAGGATGGGGACAGCTCACAGAGCCCCTGTGGTTGGCCCTCCACCGAGGAGTCGGAGGGACATGTCGACGCTTCCCGGGAGCTGCATGGAACTGGGCAGAGAGCCTGCCGACCCCATTGCCCTGCCAACTGGAATTTTAACAGCCAGGTCAGCAGTGCTGACCGGAGCCGCCAGGATTCCTTTTCAACTGGGTGATGTGGTAACCCTATGAAGCACCAGGCATGTTGTTCATGCTATGTGAAAACAAAATAAGTAATCATGTGACAATAAATTAATTCTGTGATCATCATACATGATATTTATACCAGATCTGGCAAGTGTTATGTTGTGCATTGATCTTAATGACCGACTACGGCCTCTAAATGACCTCACATAGTCTCTAAATGTGAGATCATTTAGAGGCCATAGTCGGTCAGTAAGATCGGTAAGAGGAAAGTTAATTTAACAAAAGCAACTCATGTGGAAGTCATTTTTGCTGTTAGTTCCTGATCATCTCTCACAGTACATTGTCCTGCCAAAACCCATCCTAAATATACTGGCCTAATTTGAAAGCTCATGTGTTACGTAAATCCAGCTGAAATAAGACAACTGATCAAGAAAAAGCTCTGCTCACCAGTTACAGAAAAAAGGAATGACAAGGCGGAAGACAGAATATTGAATTGTAGTTAGAACTGCATTCTGAGAAGTTTGTATCCCTCACTTCAAATACAGCAGCACACATACATGTGATTATAAATTAATTATTAATTAATTTAGTCTAACCTAAATTGAGCAAATTGTTCTTACTGGCTGTAACATCACCAATGAGTGACCTCAGTGTCAAAACTCAAATACATCTGTCCACCTTATAGAGCCATCTTTATGCAAAACCGAAGTTATTCATGGAGACTGCTCTGCTGACTGTTAATGCCTCTTCCTGTCTCAGCAGAAAGGGGGGAAACTTGGTTTGGCAAACAAAGGAATGGACCAGCTTCTGGGAGGGGGAAGAGCTCATGCTCATACATACTGTGGCCAAGTTCTTTCTTGTGCCTCCATGTGCATGTGGATGTTTGTCTTAAGGAGGGACTCCTCTGCCTCCTACTGGCCAGGGGTGTGTGTGTGTGTGTGTGTCAGGGGGGACAATTATTGGAGTCAGCTAGACTCACGGTTCTCTCTCTGAACGTAAAGCAACCCCGCACCTAGGAGCTATCTTGTTGCTACTGCTGCCCTCCCACCCCCTATACTTGAGGCATACTGAGCTGTGTTTTTAGGATGGTGCGAGTCTGACTAATTGCCTGTTTTGGGGATCAGAAAATAATTTTTTCCAGTTGCTGCAAATAAACAGGGGTCTGGAGGGATTTTTGGCTTCCTTGCAGCATTATGCAGTCACAGTTTAAGTTAGGAGTAAGAACAGGAATTTTAATGTGAGGACGTAATATAGGAATGTTTAGTTCATTACAATTTGCAGCCAGCGTTGAGTGCAGATAAAGGCTAAAAGGGCCAGCGAGACTTTGGATATGGCTGGGGGTTCTTCTACCTGTAAATAGGGCTGCCAACCCTCCAGGATTGTCCTGGAGTCTCCAGGAATTAAAGTTTGACATAATCTTTAATTTAAGATCATTTGATGAAACCTCCAGGAATACGTCCAACTAAAATTGGCAACCCTATCTGTAAGGAGAAGGGGAGATCTGAAGTCTTCACAGACTGAGAGGCAAGGGAGAAAACTGAAAAGCGAGCTGAGTCCTAGATTATGTTTAAGAAGGTCCTCCACTAAGTATTGGTTACATGGTTTGAGCCCGTTAATCCCACACTGACCGTAATTAAATGTCTGGTATATCAGAGGGGGCAAACATAACAATGGGAAGGGAGGCTAAATTAATACAGTTGTGGCCTGCTACTTAAATCCACCTCTGTGCCTGCATTTCCTCTTCAATGGTGGGGAGTAAGGCTGAGGATTGCATCTGCCGAGTTCTGCACGTGATGCATGCCTAGAATCTATGATCAAAAATCATTTTCTGATCATTGGTGCAGGATCCCTATTAGATGAGTAAAGTTCTGGAACAGCCCTCCAATGGGAGTGGGGCGGGGCAAAAAACCTAACTGGCTTCAAGACTGAGCTTGAAAAGATTATGGAGTGGCTGGTATGACAGGACAGCCTACAATGGCATGTGGCCCATCAGTGACTGCCAGTGGCAAAAATCCACAACAACTGGAGATCGGACACTAGGTGGGGAGGGCTTTGAGAATTCTTTCCCAGATATCTGCCTGGTGGGTCTTGCCCATATGCTTAGGGTCTAACAGACTGCCATATTTGGGGCTGGGAAGGAATTTTCCCCCAGGGTCAGATTGAAGTCTTTAAACCATGATTTGAGGACTTCAGTAACTCAGCCAGAATTTAGGGGTCTATTACAGGAGTGGGTGGGTGAGGTTCTGTGGCCTGCAAGGTGCAAGAGGTCAGACTAGATGATCACAATGGTCCCTTCTGACCTTAAAGTCTATGAATCTAGATCAATTTCCTAGTATCAAAGCATTTGTATGTTTCTACCCAAGCAAATCATGAAAGATTACAACTGAAAGCACAGGTGTCACCTCATTTCTTATTCACTGTTAATTATGTAAAATTTCAATTGTGCAGAAAACCTTAAATTTAATTTGTTTCCTTCAGTTGGTTCCTTAAAAAGTCCCTAATGTCAATGGGGCAACTAATCAAGGAGTACAGTTTTACTCAACATAAGCAAGGGTGGCCATTTTTTGTCTGGATAGAGAAACATGTCCTACCACCTTAACTTCTCTTTCTCTGACATGTCACACTTGCCAAGCTGAGCCTCATGTCAGGATTGGCAGAAAAGTCCTAGATTAAGAAAGAATCAATATGAACATGTTTTAATGGAGTAAAACAAGTTTCTCTTTATGTATCAAGGACCCATCTGTCAGCTCTGACCTCAGGCACAGAGCAGGAAACAAGTCCTTAAAAAAATATAGCTAAGATGATGTATTTCAGAAACCAATTTATTTTGCTATACTGCTAGTACCTTGGGGTATATGTTTTAGTAACTAAGGCCCCAAAGTTATTACTGTTTAAAAACTGTAGTGAGACGGGACAACTCTTCTTCGGAAGAGATATGGATTGCCATCTGATTGGTCCACACCAGCACTTCCAAGAAGAGGAACCAAGTTGGACTACCCAGCAGAAATGGGATAAAATAGCCTGTCTCCTTCAGTGCACAACTTCCCGAAAGCCAAAATACACCTGGAAGGGAGAAGACTGAGGTCCTGGGCCTGCCACCTGGGAGTCTTCCTGGTGACATCAAGTACCTAAGATGCAGGCATCTTTAACTGTCTGTATTTTCCAGTAATTCAGGGTTGCCCACTAGCACACCAGAAAAAGACTACAGTCATGGCCATCCTTCACTCCACCTGTGTTTGCAATGACCACTTCTGCTGTGAACTCCCGCATGTGAAAGCTGATGGCTGAGCAAAGATCTGGTGATAAGTAACACAGACTCTCTCTTGGGTACTGACCCAAATCAGTCATCTGACTGCTTCCTCAAACCAGGCACCTAATTAGTAAGGAATTGTACATTCTTGCGTATGTGCTCTAAAGATTGTCACAGAGTTACAGTGTGTGTTGTTCTTTTGTAACAGGTTCCAATCAAGATTGTTGTAAAGTAGATTTGAAACAGAAGTTACTGTTGTTAACTAAGAATGTAGACCACTGTACATGTGTCTAAGATAGTTAACAGTTTCATACTGCCCTCCAAGTTCTAGGTGTATACAGACATGAAACAGACCAAAGTGCACAAGCTTCTTGAACAGCACTCAGTCTATACAGTCTCTTATAAATGTAGGAGTTTATCTTAGGCCTGGTCTACACAAGGGGGAGAGGGGGAATCGACCTAAGATACACAACTTCAGCTACGAGAATAGCATAGCTGAGTCGACATATCTTAGGTCAACTTACCTTGCGTCCTCATGGCACGGGGTCGACTACCTCCACTTCCCCGTCGACTCCACTTCCGCCTCTTGCTGCGGTGGAGTACAGGAGTTGACGGCAGAGTGATTGGGGATTGATTTATTGCAGCTACACTACATGTGATAAATCGATTCCCAATAGAACGATCACTACCCTCTGATCCTGCGGATAGTGTACATGTACCCTGAGGTAGTTAGGAGTGCTAGTCAGATACTGGGGTTAATATAATTTGTGGAGAAGTAGGTTAAAAGGGTTGACTACTTTAGATTCATTGGGAAGGAGATGTTGGTGAACTGACATATGAGAAACTGACCAAAGTGTCTTATGCTTTATCTTAAGATTGGTTTCTTTCCCTCTCTCACCCCCTGTTGTGTTAGCAATATAGGAGTTGATAGCCCATTGGCACAAGTGAGGCCCTATTCTGATAGACGCATGGTCCAAAATCTAAACACAATTTACCTTCCCGACACAGAGATTGAGCATACAGTAGAACCTCAGAGTTATGAACACCAGAGTTACGAACTGACTAGTCAACCACACACCACATTTGGAACCAGAAGTACGCAATCAGGCAGGAGCAGAGACCCCAAAAAAAAAAGGGGGGGGGGGCAAATACAGTACAGTACTGTGTTAAATGTAAACTACTAAAAAATAAAGGGAAAGTTTTAAAAAAAAGATTTGACGAGGTAAGAAAACTGTTTCTGTGCTCTAAGACTAACAGATTTATTTGGGCATAAGCTTTCGTGAGTAAAAACCTCACTTCTTCGGATGCATAGAGTGAAAGTTACAGATGCAGGCATTATATACTGACACATGGAGAGCAGGGAGTTACTTCACAAGTGGAGAACCAGTGTTGACAGAGCCAATTCAATCAGGGTGGATGTAGTCCACTCCCAATAATAGATGAGGAGGTGTCAATTCCAGGAGAGGAAAAGCTGCTTCTGTAGTGAGCCAGCCACTCCCAGTCCCTATTCAAGCCCAGATTAATGGTGTTGAATTTGCAAATGAATTTTAGTTCTGCTGTTTCTCTTTGAAGTCTGTTTCTGAAGTTTTTTTGTTCAATGATAGTGACTTTTAAATCTGTAATAGAATGACCAGGGAGATTGAAGTGTTCACTTACTGGCTTATGTATGTTACCATTCCTGATGTCCGATTTGTGTCCATTTATTCTTTTGCGGAGGGACTGTCCGGTTTGGCCAATGTACATGGCAGAGGGGCATTGCTGGCACATGATGGCATATATGACATTAGTGGAGGTGCAGGTGAATGAGCCCCTGATGGTGTGGCTGATGTGGTTGGGTCCTGTGATGCTGTTTCCAGAGTAGATATGGGGACAGAGTAGGCAACGAGGTTTGCTACAGGGATAGGTTCCTGGGTTGATGTTTCTGTGGTGTGGTGTGTAGTTGCTGGTGAGTATTTGCTTCAGGTTGGGGGGTTGTCTGTAAGCGAGGACTGGCCTGCCTCCCAAGGTCTGTGAGAGTGAGGGATCATTTTCTAGGATAGGTTGTAGATCGTGGATAATGCGCTGGAGAGGTTTTAGCTGGGGGCTGTATGTGATGGCCAGTGGTGTTCTGTTATTGTCCTTGTTGGGCCTGTCCTGTAGTAGGTGATTTCTGGGTACCCGTCTTGCTCTGTCAATCTGTTTCCTCACTTCCCCAGGTGGGTATTGTAGTTTTACGAATGCTTGATAAAGATCTTGCAGGTGTTTGTCTCTGTCTGAGGGGTTGGAGCAAATTCGGTTGTATCTTAGGGCTTGGCTGTAGACAATGGATCGTGTGATGTGTCTTGGATGGAAGCTGGAGGCATGTAGGTACGTATAGCGGTCAGTAGGTTTCCGGTATAGGGTGGTGTTTATGTGACCATCAATTATTTGTATTGTAGTGTCCAGGAAGTGGATCTCTTGTGTGGACTGGTCCAGGCTGAGGTTGATGGTGGGGTGGAAATTGTTGAAGTCCAGGTGGAATTCTTCAAGGGCCTCCTTTCCGTGGGTCCATATTCTTTTTTTTTTTCTCCGCAAAAGAATAAATGGACACAAATCGGACATCAGGAATGGTAACATACATAAGCCAGTAAGTGAACACTTCAATCTCCCTGGTCATTCTATTACAGATTTAAAAGTCACTATCATTGAACAAAAAAACTTCAGAAACAGACTTCAAAGAGAAACAGCAGAACTAAAATTCATTTGCAAATTCAACACCATTAATCTGGGCTTGAATAGGGACTGGGAGTGGCTGGCTCACTACAGAAGCAGCTTTTCCTCTCCTGGAATTGACACCTCCTCATCTATTATTGGGAGTGGACTACATCCACCCTGATTGAATTGGCTCTGTCAACACTGGTTCTCCACTTGTGAAGTAACTCCCTGCTCTCCATGTGTCAGTATATAATGCCTGCATCTGTAACTTTCACTCTATGCATCCGAAGAAGTGAGGTTTTTACTCACGAAAGCTTATGCCCAAATAAATCTGTTAGTCTTTAAGGTGCCACCAGACTCCTTGTTGTTTTTGTAGATACAGACTAACACGGCTATCCCCTGATACTTGTTTCTGTGCTCGTTTCATTTAAATTAAGAGGGTTAAAAGCAACGTTTTTCTTCTGCATAATAAAGTTTCAAAGCTGTATTAAGTCAATGTTCAGTTGTAAACTTTTGAAAGAACAACAACAACAACAACATTTTGTTCAGAGTTAAGAACATTTCAGAGTTACAAACAAACAACTTCCACTCCCAATGTGTCCGTAACTCTGAGGCTCTACTGTATTATTTTCTGTTGTGGTGTGATTTGATTCTGAAAACCTGAATGGTTCTATCTACCAATTTTCTAGTTCATGTTAGCCAAATCATAATCAATACTAGTTTGTTGTCTTATCTCCTATACTGTTAGTTGCTGTTGTTAAGGTTATTTAATAAAACTCTATAAAACTCAATTCAACTCTCGAGTCCTTTTCTTTAGTTAAGCAGCCAAAATTAAAATTAAGGTGGTACAGTAATCAGTTAAGCAGTTTTTAACCAAGGTTTGTTTTATAGCCTATCTTTTTTACAGTGCCATACAGGCCACTGGCTTCAGGTCAGAAATCTTAAATCAGAATAGCGTACGTCAAAAAGGTAAATATTAATGCCACAAATATCATGCTAAATGATGATGAAATGGCTTTATTTTCTGAGGCAGCTAACAAGCTGCAGTAAATCTTGGGTACCATAACTGTACACATGAAAATATTCTGGAAAGATATATATGAAGTCTAAAATCTCCAAATTTGTTCCATTTTTCTTTAAAGAATAGGCATAGATTCAGTGTTTTCCCCTATACTGCAATGGTCTTTCTTAACTTTGCATTTTTGCTTTAAATGGTACAAATGAACACCACTTTTTATGCACATATCAGGAGAAATTAATTAAATGCTGAAGGAAAGAAAATGCCCTGTAGGAGCTGTGTATTATTATTGCAAGCATATTACTACCACCACTCCCCACCATACACTATGGCTTTTATACTAGCAGCCATGAGAAAACAAGAGAAGAGGTAATCCATTTCCCTTTCCTCAGAATTAAAAAGCAATGTGTGCTCTGACTTTCCAATTACTTACATATATTGTGGGTGGAACTGGAATGAATAAATAAGCACTGACAGGGTTCAATAGTGATTAAACAGAGTGAATCTTTAAAGTGACTAACTGAGGGAAGAGGTTGTATATAAAAAGAGCGATAAGATTAGGAATAGAGATTATCATGGGTAGATGTTTAACGTGTTGCACAGAGAGCTGCACCAATCATACGCCATGCAACACACTGAACATTTACACAAAGGGTTATAAATATAGCTTTAACACATGACATGGCATGTTTTAGTGGTAGATTAATTCACATCTTGGATGTGTTGAAGCATGAGTCTGGAGGTCAAGAATTAAATACATTTTTAGTTTCTTGCAGAAACATAGAATCAGAATTATTGCACAAGAGAAATATTTCTGACCCATAAAATTTAATTCATAACATAAAAACAGCTTGCAATCTCACTTAATTTCCACTAAACTAGGATTACATATGGCCCATTTGCTTTGTCACAAAATAGCTTAAAAATAAATGAACAAAGAATCCTTCCCTCTTTCCCCCAACAACAGAATTCAGTCAAAAATATCTTCCTGATCCAATGGCCTTTCTAAACAAAACGAGTGCTGCATGTGATTTTTCTGGCCTACGCAAATATTGCATTTTTGCAGCAATAAAATGTGCAGGACTGACCTGTCAATTATCCCACAAATAATCTAATGAAAACTTAAATAATGAAAATTAACCAGTATCCCTACATGAGCCTCACCAAAGTCCTACAGTACCATTACAATAAGGGGATGAAATTATTTACCCTTTATAAAGAAATGCTCATCATGAAAGCTGTAATTTTGGTAAATAAAAAGGTATTTGAAAAGATTTGCAGAAAAAAGGTGAATACACCTTATCTTAAAATTCAATAGACAGAATCCAGTTGCCTACATGTTACCACTTTTTTCCTCCCTTTTTGATGGTTGTAATTTGATACATACATTTTTCCATCATCACTACATCCTGAACTATAATGTGACCAGTACTAACACAGGGGAGTGTTTCCTTTTTCCAATTCCCAGTTAATAAAAGAAGTGCTACTAATAATAAATGTTACTAAAGATTCAGGTTCTTGGAAGGCCACATCATTAACTGGACCTAAATGAATCACTAATGGGTCTTTAGGAAGACTGTTTACAGATCTGATCTGTTTTTCTGCCCCAATAACCTTGTGCCCTGGACAATACCACATATGAATAAAGTTTCCTATCTTTTCTCAACACCTCAGTTAGTGGTTGTTTTATAAACTTATTTTAAGTTTCACTGGAGCATCTTAAAACAGAGGATTCACAAAAACTAGAGAAGAGATTTTCCAAAAACAATTAAGGGATTTAGGAGTACAAATCCAATGGATTTTCAAAGGACTTGTGATCCTATCTCCCTCAGCAGCTTTCAAAAATTGCTAACCCCAAATCACTAACCATTCCTCAATGTGCATTTTTTCTCCATCTCTGAGAAAGACAGGTTTCAGAGTAACAGCCGTGTTAGTCTGTATCCGCAAAAAGAACAGGAGTACTTGTGGCACCTTAGAGACTAACAAATTTATTAGAGCATAAGCTTTCGTGGACTACAGCCCACTTCTTCGGATGCATATAGAATGGAACATATATTGAGGAGATATATATACACACATACAGAGAGCATAAACAGGTGGGAGTTGTCTTACCAACTCTGAGAGGCCAATTAATTAAGAGAAAAAAAAACTTTTGAAGTGATAATCAAGCTAGCCGACTACAGACAGTTTGATAATAAGTGTGAGAGTACTTACAAGGGGAGATAGAGTCAATGTTTGTAATGGCTCAGCCATTCCCAGTCCTTATTCAAACCGGAGTTGATTGTGTCTAGTTTGCATATCAATTCTAGCTCACCAGTCTCTCTTTGGAGTCTGTTTTTGAAGTTTTTCTGTTGTAATATAGCCACCCGCAGGTCTGTCACTGAATGACCAGACAGGTTAAAGTGTTCTCCCACTGGTTTTTGAGTATTTTGATTCCTGATGTCAGATTTGTGTCCATTAATTCTTTTGCGTAGAGACTGTCCGGTTTGGCCAATGTACATGGCAGAGGGGCATTGCTGGCACATGATGGCATATATCACATTGGTAGATGTGCAGGTGAACGAGCCCCTGATGGTATGGCTGATGTGATTAGGTCCTATGATGATGTCACTTGAATAGATATGTGGACAGAGTTGGCATCGGGGTTTGTTACAAGGATAGGTTCCTGGGTTAGTGGTTTTGTTCAGTGATGTGTGGTTGCTGGTGAGTATTTGCTTTAGGTTGGGGGGTTGTCTGTAAGCGAGGACAGGTCTGTCTCCCAAGATCTGTGAGAGTAAAGGATCATCTTTCAGGATAGGTTGTAGATCCTCAATATATGTTCCATTCTATATGCATCCGAAGAAGTGGGCTGTAGTCCACGAAAGCTTATGCTCTAATAAATTTGTTAGTTAGTCTCTAAGGTGCCACAAGTACTCCTGTCTTTCTCAAAAAGAACAGGGTTCACCTTTCTGTCCTTAATGAGCAAATATTTATACATTAAATGACAAAACACTATATTAATACAGAGTTGAGGTTGCTTGGTGGTATATCATACCCGTGGCAGAAAGCAGAGTTGAGCAAAACTCAAACTTCTGGAAACTAGGAAATACAATGTTAAGAGGTTGCCCATTAAACCTTATCTCTGCCCTCTTTCAGCAATGCCCCAATACGCCCACTTAATGCACATACCTTTACTCTGAAAACCACACAGTTGCTGAAATGTACAAGCTCTTCACCTCCTCTTGCAACCGATTCCTTCTCATCCACAGGATTCCATTTAACACTACTAATGGACAGAAGGGTGCGGGGGGAGTTGCACATGCCACTTTCCCCTCTATCCTCTTTGAGTAATGCCCCAATATACATACACAGTGAATACAGTGCACATGGCCCCTTGGCACTTTGTATACCAGGATCTGGACCTCCTGAATCTTACTCACATACTTAGTCATCTCCCCAGAAAGAATACCACATGTGTACAGTTTTAGACGGACTTCGCAGCCTTTTACAACTCCCTTACCCTTACTAACAGGATACCATTTCAATCTACACATTTAACCATCATTAAAGCATTAGAACCCTCTTATATTCCACCTTACTGATGACAATATCCTTTGTAATAAAAGCCCTGTGCCCTGCTGCTGACATAACCCACATAATTTTGCATAAAAATGATGCATACTTTCTCCCAAAGGTACACATGCACCTCCTCCCTTCCTTCACACCCAAAAGGGTGCAAAACAGATCTCTCTATATCACAATCACTGCTCCATCACACACGTCAAAGTAATCCACACATGTCCTCATATCACAGACAAGCATGCCCAACTACTACCTCCACCGTTTAATGTAGGTACATCTAACACACTGACTGCACCTGGAGAGTATCCAAAGAATTCCCATTGGCTACTGCCAGCTCCCAGGGAACAGAGGGAAGGTGGTGAGGGCAACTTTTTGTTTTTTGTCCTTTAATAGTGTTAGATGGAATTCTGTTGGTGAGACAGAATGGGTTGCAAAAGGAGGCGAAGAGCTTTATACCCCACCCAACAGTTTACATTGTAAGACTGAGCTATTCTTTGAATTCAAGGTAATTTGTTAATATTTAGTTCTGCACATTCCCATTGCGTAGAATGTCACCCAGAAAAAACATTGGGTCAAGTTGAAAATAATCAATAATAGCTCCTAACTGTCAGACTAAGAATAGTGCTTTACTATTTGAAACTGCCATTCCTCTAATTATGCCAGGTTTTTGTTTCCTCCATATAAAGCATTTGTACAATACAGTAATCAGAAGTGTTTGGAACATAAAGGAGAGTTTTAAGTAGAATGTTCACTTTGATTACAGGTATCCTGCCTATTCACAGTAAATTAGTGTTGTTCCATCTCTCCCAAGCCTTTTTTCAGAATGATCCTAATTTTACCTTATTAGGAAAACATAACTACCAGTACTTGTTGCTGGACTCCAAGATATCTATTTGAACATTTGGTCAACTAAAACGAAATTTACTGCCTACCAATTGTTCTTCTTCTGATGCTGAAAAGTTTATATCCAACATTTCAGACTTAAGAGTGTGAAATAGTGTCAGGGTCCAAAGTTAATTGAACTAAGGATATGTCTACACTGTATCTAAACACCTACAGCTGGCCCATGTCAGCTGACTCGGACGTGGGGGGCTCAGGCTGTTTGACTGCTGTGTAGACATTCAGACTCAGGCTGGAGCCACAGCTTTATGATCCCATAAGTGGGGAGGGTCCTAGAGCTCAGGCAACAGACTGAGCCCAAACGTCTACACTGCTGTTAAACAGCCCAGCGAGCCTAAATCAGCTGACACACGCCAGCTGCAGATTTTTAATTACAGTGTAGACATACCCTAATTCTTTGATTGTTTCCTGAAGGTAACTGAAGGAATTGGTAAGTGTAGCCTTATTAATTTTTGAATTAATATAGGATTATTGATAGACTGGTTTTTATATTAGTGACATGGGTTAAGAGATTGGCCTCATAGTTAACTACAGTATCAGGATTAGCAGGGTGAGAATCATCATTAGGAGTGTCATGGGGGACCCTAGGAGCACATGAGGAACAATAACCATAACTGATGGACATTTGAAAACTTGCAAGTACTTTTATTAAGATTTTTATAAGCAGATAAACAATATCAAAAACACTCCACAACAGGAAAGAAAGGGCTAACAGCATGTCTAGTCCTAATATGGGCATTATTTAGACTTTCTAGTAGAGACCCGGAGATATCAACCATTATTCTTATCACCACCAGTGGTTGTCCTCCTTGTCGCCATTCCCCAAGGCATGCAGGCCAGAATACAGCATTTATAGTGTGTTATACTGATGCCCCCTGTACCTTATGCATAATGGTTTCAGCCCTTTCTTTTAGCTGTACTTTTCCACCTCACTAATTTCAGGATGCCTTAGTTTTCTTAGGCTAACTCCTTAAGTTTCTCATTAGCATTTATATTAATGAATTATTATGGTAATATGCAGTCATTACAGAATTTCCCCTGATGTTACTACCAGTCATCTTCAGGTATTAACTGATCCACTGCAACGTATTTTCCAATTTATTTCTGAATAGTTTCCAGAACATCAGTACTTTAACACATCTTTTACTGTAATCTTATATTTTACTAGTACAGGGTTCTTTTGCTGTCAACTAGTCCTGCCAACCTGTTTCAGGCCTGAGGCCTTCTATGGCCAAGCTACATATCTTATACACCTAGAACCTGCAGGTCTTGTATTACAGACCTTATATTACTTATATATCTAATACATACTTATTGGTGCTACATACTTAGTTCCACATCCCTTCGGTGTGATCCTTCTCATATTTTACCACTTAAACTTGCAAGTCAAATCTAATCCCCTTATGTTAATTACAAAATTATATGATGATGTATATATATTTAGCTTCACAAATAACATTGTCAGCACATACTGAAATTTTGACTTGGACATCAGCTATTCTTTTTACTTCGGTACTAAATATAGCATATTCTTTCGGTAAGCGGGTCCATGCCCAATGGAAAAAGCAGGAAGACCATTTCCGGATGGTACCTCTAGAAGTGTAAATTTCTAACATGTATCCATTAATCTTCACCCTGCAGCAGCCTGCAAATATAGTGATGTTATTAACCTGAGGTGGTTGTATTCAATTCCCTATTGTTCTGAAACTGCCATCAGTAATCCCACTCTACTTGATCAAAGGCTCTATAAAAATCTAGCACTAACAACATACATGGGTCTGCCTTTGATCAGGCAGATCTGCCTGTGACAGAGAGCCTGTTTGATCTGCACGTATATGCTTAAGCGGTGTTTTAGTTTAATTTATTAGCCAAAACCAGAAATCAGGAGGGGAAGACAGGTGCGGATCAATCCAAAATTGCCCTGCCACTCCCCATGAAGCTCTAATACTGGCCTCTGTTGGAGACAGGATATCGGGCTAGATGGACCATCGGTCTGACCCTGTATGACAGTTTTTATGTAATATTTGTACATGGTTTAACAGGGAAATAGGCTACTACTAATAATAATAATGCACTACTGAATGATAACTGGACAGATGCTTTATCTGTGATAGTTATCCTTATCTGTTTATGTTTTATGATTTTTTTAAGATGTATCTAAACTTGCCTAGAATCAAGAAAGAAACTGCTGAATAATACTGTCTACTCTTGATGTAGAGCATATATGGACACTATATTAAACATTTTTCACAATAAGGTTTCTTTTACCTGCCTTCCTTGTCTGCAGTCTGGAGGTGGGGGAAGAGAAGTATACTGCTATCTTGTTCATACTATTCCAGACCTGAATCTAGCGTCGTGTCACTAACTGCAACCAACATAGTTAGTCCTCAGAGCAGCTGATGGGGTCAGTTCCTTGGTTTTATTTAGGAATCTCTTCCTAGTTCGGCTTTGACGGCCTGCCACACAATTTCCCCTTGCTTCTCTGGTGTCTCCCCTGGCAACTCATGTCTTTCCTCAAGTAGACAGAAGGATCATAGAACTTTTTTCCCTTTTTTAGATCTTTAACAACAAAGGTTATTTTTTCTGGCAGAAGATAAGTTTGAGTGGGAAATCCCATCTGTATTTTATATCTTCAGTTCCTTCTTCCATTTCACTATGCACTCATCATATAGCAGCTAATAACTCCTGAAATATCTGGATTTTGCTCTCTAGCCTTTGTTGTTGATAGGAATACAATTTTATAATTATATCCCTAGAGTGATTCCATGAATTGGTAGGGAGAAAGCTCTGAGGGCACAGTCTGCTACTACTTCATCTTCTATGCTCAGATTTTAAAGCTCTTTAATGATATGCTGTACTAATAGAACAAAAGCACCTCAACCTTCAGAGGGGCTCTTCATTTCCCATTAGTCCTTTTTTCCATGATTCTCCCATCATTTTACAGAGCCCATCTTGTCCCTGTCTCTAAACTTCTTGAAACCATGCCACAGATTCAATATCACCACATCATCATTCTTTCCTATTCCAGTTTCAACTATGCTGACCCTCTCACTGAGGTCAGCCACATCCTTTTTTATGACCAGCATCTTGGGGTAAGTATCAGCTCAATACCTTGATCTCTGTTAGAAGCTCATTCATCTCAGTTTGTGGAGAAGAAAGGGTCTTTTTTTTCCTCTGCCTGAGGCAGTCTGCACAATATCTTGTCAGCCTCACGGAGTTGCAACAAATCCCTTTGAGCTGCCAGACTACCATTTTACTTTCCTAAATATTTAAGGCTTGGATTCCTTTTGGGGATAGTCATAGGATCCTTTCTGGATGGTTTTTAAGGAACAGATTATGACTCAGCGCTATGCAGCAACACAGGAAGTAAGATACAACCCTACCACGGTGCATATGCTTGGTTTCTCCTCATCACAGCTCCAGGTGTAGGAGGAGGAAAAGCAAGGCTGCACTACACAACAACAGGTGGGAGGAAAGTGAGCCTATAAGATCAGGGCTTGGGTACCTGAACTCATTAGCTTCGGGAGCTGAGACAGTGTGAAGGCAGGGGGAGGCAGTTTGGTCCTGGGGATGTAGGGTGACCAGATGTCCTGATTTTATAGGGACAGTCCCGTTTTGGGGGTCTTTTTCTTATATAGACTCCTATTACCCCCCACCCCCATCCTGATTTTTCACATTTGCTGTCTGGTCACCCTAAGGGGGTGAAGCACTGGACTTGGGAGACCCACTTCCTATGCCTGGCTCTGCCATTGGAGAACATGGGAGGTGGAAGCATGTGACTGTGAGAAGCAGGCCAAGGAAAAGAAGGGCCAGCGAGGGGGGGAATAGAACTCAGGAATAGGTTCGAGTGTTTGGATAGCGAGGTGGAGGGGCAGCAGGTGGCGGCTGAAGGTGGGAGAGTGAGGAAGAAGAGAAGAGCGGCTAGTCCGAGAGAGAGAGGGGAGGAGTTGATGGAGACAGCACCAATTCTGGGCCCCGGGAGGAATCAGGAAGGCATAAGGGGGAGCATAAGGGAAGATAGGAACAGGCACAGGTCAGGACTAGAGGGACTAGAGACTAGATTACTAGATCGCACTGTTGCCAGGCGAAGGCAGGTGTATGTAATTGGAGACTCTTTACTGAGGAGATTGGACAGGCCTGTGACCAGGGCGGACCCAGAGAACAGAAGGGTGTGCTGTCTACCGGGGGCAAAGATACGCGATGTGGACCTGCGGTTGAAAAGGATCCTAAAAGGAGCAGGTAAGAACCCCTTGATAATCCTTCATGTAGGAACGAATGACACGGCTAGGTTCTCGTTAGAGAGAATCAAGGGAGATTATGCCAGGCTGGGGAAGACGCTCAAGGAGATAGAGGCTCAGATTATCTTTAGTGGGATTCTGCCCGTTCCGAGGGAAGGGCAGCAAAGGGCTGATAGGATTGTGAGAATAAATAGTTGGCTAAGAGAGTGGTGCTATAAGGAGGGCTTTGGGATGTATGGCCACTGGGAGGCTTTCGGGGACAGACACCTGTTCTCGCGGGATGGGCTTCACCTGAGTAGGGAAGGAAATAGACTTCTGGGAGGGAGGCTGGCTCATCTTATCAAAAGAGCTTTAAACTAGGAAGTTTGGGGAGAAGGTTGGGAGATGCACAGTTAATCTCCACGCCAGATTCCAGTATGGAAAAGGTGAGTAAAATGAGAGGAGACATAGCCGGGGAGATGAGATTGGACATAGGAAGGACAGGGGGGACGGACGCAAGGAGGCCCGCAACTTATAGTGCTACTAATGGGAGACAGGCTAAACGACATACATTAGGGTGTTTATACACCAATGCCAGAAGCCTAGGTAATAAAATGGAGGAATTGGAGCTCTTGGTCCAAGAGCTGAAACCAGATATCGTAGGAATAACAGAAACGTGGTGGAATGGCAGTTACGACTGGAACGCAGGTATGGAGGGGTATGCGCTGTTTAGGAAAGACCGGAATAAAGGTAAAGGTGGGGGGGTGGCATTGTATGTCAATAGTGAAATAAGCTGTAAAGAAATAATAGTTGATGGATTAGATAACACAGAGTCCGTCTGGGCAATACTCACACTGGGTAATAGGACTACTAGAGCCTCCCCGGGGATAGTGCTTGGAGTGTGCTATAGACCGCCGGGATCGACCCAAGATATGGATAAGGAACTATTTAATGTGTTTAGAGAAGTAATTACTAATAGAAACTGTGTAATTATGGGGGACTTTAACTTCCCAGATATAGATTGGGGCACAAACGCTAGTAGTAATTATAGGGCTCGGATGTTCCTAGATGTGCTTGCTGATCAATTCCTTCATCAAGTGGTAGCTGAACCGACGAGGGGGGAGGCCATTTTAGATTTGATTCTGGTAAGTAGTGAGGACCTCGTTGAGGAAGTGGTAGTGGGGGACAATTTGGGCTCCAGTGATCATGAGCTAATTCGGTTTAAAATACATGGGAGGAGTAACAGAATTAAGTCAAAGACTAGGGTTTATAATTTTAAAAAGGCCAATTTTAACAAATTAAGGGGACTGGTAAGGGAAGTGGATTGGGCAAACGTATTAATGGATCTAAAGGCAGAAGCAGCCTGGGATTACTTCAAGTTAAAGATGCATGAGCTGTCGGAGGCCTGCATTCCAAAAAAGGGAAAAAAGATTACAAAGCAGGAGATTTAGACCGAGCTGGATGAGCGACCGACTCAAAGGGGCGATTAGGAAGAAACAGAAAGCGTACAAAGAGTGGAAGAGGGGAGGGATTAGTAAAGAAACTTACCTTAGCGAAGTCAGAGAATGTAGAAATAGAGTGAGAAAGGCCAAAGGCCGTGTAGAGTTGGACCTAGCGAGGGGAATTAAAAG
The DNA here is from genome assembly GCF_013100865.1 of Trachemys scripta elegans. Lineage (NCBI taxonomy): Eukaryota > Metazoa > Chordata > Testudines > Emydidae > Trachemys > Trachemys scripta. Next base: position 210,734,885 of record NC_048298.1, read on the forward strand.
CAATAGTAAGAGGTTTTACAGCCACATAAATAGGAAGAAAGCAAAGAAAGAAGAAGTGGGACCGCTGAAGACTATTGCCGGAGAGGAGATTAAAGACAATCTAGGCATGGCGCAATATCTCAATGAATATTTTGCATCGGTGTTTAATGAGGCCAATGAAGGTATTAGGGATACTAGCACCACTACAGAGGGGCATTCAGGATGGGGGATTACCGTATCCGAGGTAGAAACAAAACTTGAATGCCTTAATGGGGCTAAGTCGGGAGGACCGGACGATTTTCATCCGAGAATATTGAAGGAATTGGCACGGGAAATAGCAGGCCCGTTAGCGATAATATTTAATGAATCTGTAAACTCGGGGGTGGTCCCGTTAGACTGGAGAATAGCTAATGTGGTTCCTATTTTCAAGAAAGGGAAAAAAAGTGATCCGGGTAACTACAGGCCTGTTAGTTTAACATCTGTAGTGTGCAAGGTGTTAGAGAAAATTCTGAAAGAGAAACTAGTTGAGGACCTGGAGGTTAGTGGCAATTGCGATAAATTACAACATGGTTTTACGAAGGGCAGATCGTGCCAAACGAATCTGATCTCCTTCTTTGAGAAAGTAACGGATTTATTAGATAAGGGAAATGCGGTGGACCTAATATACCTGGATTTCAGTAAAGCGTTTGATACTGTACCCCATGAGGAATTATTGGTTAAACTGAAAAACATGAGGATCGATATGAAAATCCAGAGGTGGATAAGGAATTGGTTAATGGGGAGAATGCAGCGGGTCGTATTAAAGGGTGAACTGTCGGGTTGGAGGGAGGTTACTAGTGGAGTGCCTCAAGGTTCGGTTTTGGGACCCATTTTATTTAATTTATTTATAACTGACCTCGGGACCGATTGCAGGAGTGGGCTGATAAAGTTTGCGGATGATACGAAGGTGGGAGGCGTTGTAAATTCGGAGGAGGATAGCGATATCCTGCAGGGAGACTTGAATGAGCTTGTGAATTGGAGTATCAGGAATAGGATGAAATTTAATAGTAAAAAGTGTAAGGTAATGCATTTGGGGATGACTAATAAAAATTTTAGTTACAAGATGGGGACGCATTGGTTAGAAGTAACGGAAGAGGAGAAGGACCTAGGGGTCCTGGTAGACCGCAGGATGACTATGAGTCGACAATGCGACGTGGCGGTGAAAAAAGCCAATGCTGTCTTGGGATGCATTAGGCGAGGTATATCTAGTAGGGATAAGGAGGTCCTGCTTCCGTTGTACAAGGCGCTGGTGAGACCTCATTTGGAGTACTGTGTGCAGTTCTGGTCTCCCATGTTTAAAAAAGATGAACTTAAACTGGAACGGGTGCATAGAAGGGCCACTAGGATGATCAGAGGAATGGAAAACCTGTCGTATGAAAAGAGACTAGAGGAGCTTGGGTTGTTTAGTCTGACAAAGCGAAGGCTGAGGGGGGATATGATTGCTATCTTTAACTATATTAGAGGGATTAATACGAGGGAGGGAGAAGAATTATTCCAGCTTAGTACTAATGTGGATACGAGAACGAATGGATATAAACTGGCCGTGGGGAGGTTCAGGCTTGAAATTAGACGAAGGTTTCTGACCATCAGAGGGGTGAAATATTGGAACGGCCTTCCGAGGGAAACGGTGGGGGCGACGGACCTGTCTGGTTTTAAGATTAAGTTAGATAAATTTATGGAGGGAATGGTTTAATGGTAAAACATAGTAGTCAAGGAAAACCAAGAAATGGTAGGTAAATTGTATAATGGCTGACGGGTCAGGCTGGTGACTCTTGCCTATATGCTCGGGGTCTTACTGATCGCCATATTTGGGGTCGGGAAGGAATTTTCCTCCAGGGCAGATTGGCTGAGCCTCTGGAGGTTTTTCGCCTTCCTCCGCAGCATGGGGCAGGGATCTCTAGCAGGAGGGTTTCTGCCAATTGAAGTCACCTAAAACAGGATTGGGGACTTCAGCAGCAGAGTCCAGGGAAGGGGTAGGGACGGTTTTATGGCCTGCAGCATGCAGGGGGTCAGACCAGATGATCATAATGGTCCCTTCTGACCTTAAAGTCTATGAGTCTATGAGTCTATAGTGGGTGACCTCAGGCAAATCATTCCCTAACTCAGTACCTCAATTTCTCTATCTAGGAAATGAGGATAATGATACGTAACTATAATAAAGCTCTTTGAGAAAGTGCTATGAGAGCTAAGTATAATTCTTCTTATTACTGTAGGATCTGAGTGCTTCAAACACATTATTTTCATAACTCCTCTGTGAGGGGATGGGGAATTATCCCCATTTTATAAATGGGAAATGGAAGCACAGAGGTCCAGATTTTTAAAGGTATTTAGGCTTTGCTGCATTCATGCTGCAATGCCTACATTTTATTTTCAAATGGGATCTAGGCATTAAGGTGCCCAAACCCCATTAACAGTCAACTAAGTTTAAAAGGATCCATTAATTTCATGTACCCAATTTGAGACACGGAGGACCTGATTTTTCAGAGTACTCTGAACTTAAAGGGCTATATATAAATTTTAAGCACAGCTCCTGCTGACTTTAGTTGCAGCTTTAAGTGCTCAGCACTTTGGCTAATATGACCTCACAGTATTAAGTCAGTCACCATACAATGAGAAATGTACAATTAGTGACCACTTCTGAAAAGTCACACAAGACTGCTATCGCAAAGACAGGGATAGAATTCAATTCGCCGAGGCAATATTTAACTGTCTTAACCATATCTCCGCAACTCCCTGCCTCATTTTCTGTACACCTTTCAACTTCTGCAACAAATGAACCAGCGGTCGTACGAACAACAGCCTTATTCACTACGTAACCATGATTCAGCCCAGAGCAGCTCCGTTCTGTGTAGAGCTAAGCAAACAATTGATATTTCAGTCTGGTGGCTGAACTGGAGGGAAAAAAAAAATCAAGGGACAAATTTGGTTAGTTTCAAACCAACTAAATTTGTTAGTTTTCTAGGTGAAATGAAACAATTTTGTTTTGAAGTGTCATCTCACCGAGAAAACTTCAATGCTAAAAACTACGCAACCTTAGTATTTAACATAGTTTATGTAACATTATATATAGTTCGATCACTAAATTAACTTTCAGGATATACAGGTGTCATTTTAAATCTATTTTTATTTTAATTTCAGCAACATTTCAACAACTCTATTGGTATGTTTCGAGTTCTACTGTTAGATCAACTAATACCGTCCTCTCAATCAACTGGGTTGTGTTCTCAGCACTAAAGCTACTAATAAAAAACAAAATAGTCTCATCTCTGCTGCTGAACAAGAAAGAATATCAACCTTGCCAACATAGTTGTTCAGCGTCAACTTTGCTATCACATCCCACAAGGCAATCTGCCACAGTTAGCATAAGAAGAGGCTGACTTCAGAAATTCTGATCTTCTCTTAAGTGTTGCAACACCCTACAATGACATTAAACTGGTTCTAAGAGTTTGTCTCTCAGAGCAGCATCAAGACGATTTGCTACATTCCCACTGTAATGAACGTAGCTCTATGATTTTGAATCAAGCAAGCACTATCAGTGTTCATGTCGCGCTTCCCGTCAGTACCCAGCTCAGGCTGGGGAAGCGAATGATCCAATCAGCAGACCAAATTTGGTGATAAATCCTGGTCACATGTCACTTGAGGCACACTGCTCATACCCTAAGAACTTGAATGTTTTACACAGATAAGAAAATACATGTTAAAATTATTCGGTCTCCTTCTTGCTGTATTGCTTCATACTGGTGCCCATCAAAAAACTGTTTTATATATTTTTAAACAGTTGAACAAATATACACCAATGATAAGATAATATTTAGTGGTGGCAAAAAATAAATGAAGTGCCAATAATAGAACTGTTCTGAGTGGAAAATAGCCTGGTGACACTGGATTGTTTCCTCAGTTGCAGAGTAGATTTTCTTGGAAGCAGTGGTTTTCTAACTAGTACATGGATAAGATCACTCAGATTTGGATTAAGCTGTCAGATAATCAAACAATATGTAGGAGGTGTAGACTGGGGACAGGGACAAACGTTCTCTCTACTTCAGTTTTGGCCAGTGTTAATTAAGATCTGAAAGTGTTCGGAGTACTTTAGGCTTCCACCTGTGAACCATGACCTTTTTGGTTGGTAAAATCCATTCAAGAGACAGTGGGTCCACTATTGGTTCAACTGGATTTTAAAATTCCCCTTTCCCCTCTGCTCTACTTACATCACCTTCTTCCACCCGTCTGTCAGTTTCTCACATAAATATCTCCATGCCTTCCCTTAAAGATGAAATACTAGGATTACCATACGTCCGGATTTTCCCGGACCGTTCCGGCTTTTTGGGCCTCAAATCCCCATCCGGGGGGAAATCCCAAAAAGCCGGACATGTCTGGGAAAATAGGGGAGGGAGGGCCCGGCGGTGCGGGGCCGGGCCGGGGCCGGCAGTGCTCGGCAGGGGCCGGCGCAGTGCTGGGGCCGGAGGCTAGGCACCGGCGGTGCTCGCCAGGGGCCGAGCCGGGGGCCGAGGGCACGGGCACTTGGCCAGGGTGCTGGGCTGGGGGCAGTGCGGTGCTGGGTCGGGGGCCAGCGCCCCAGGGCCTGAGCCGGGCGGGAGATGCCGGGGCCAGAGCCTCTTGCCTGGGCCGGCCGGCTGCTAGAGGGAGCCGCTCGGCCAGGGGAGCCGGACTAGGCCGCGCTGCACCCAGCCCCAACTTACCTGCTGCCTCCCTGTTTCAGGCTTCCCGTGAACATTTGATTCGCAGGAAGCAGGGGAGGGGGAGAAGCAGGGGGCAGAGTGTCCAGGGAAGGGGCCGGGGCCCCATGGAGTGTCCTTTTTAAAAATTAAAATATGGTAACCCTAGAAATACCATCCATGAATTGTTCCAAGACACACGCTACCATGACAAACCTCTATGCAGTCAACTAAATTAATGATGGCTAGATTGAGGGAGAACTGGAATTTTATTATACAAAAGTAAACATTTTATGTGTATGACTCCCCCGCATCCTTCATGTGTTGCTTGTTGCCTTAAATTGTAATATATTGTTGTACATAAAGCACAATGGAGATCCTGCTCTTAATTGGGACTTTCCATGTGCTACAGTAATAAAAATATGAGAAATTGGTAAATTTTTTCTTTCAAAAAAAGTAAGATTCCAGCTTTCCTTCAGGAAGCAGTTGTTAAACCCTTACTCGAACTCTTTCAATCCCAAGAACCTCACCAGTTATCTTCTTGTTAGTAATCTTTATTTTTTAATAGAAGATTGATGAGGTTGTGGCAAGTTAATTCGGTTACTATATGGATTCTCAAATATCCTTGGGCCCTATCAATTTGGTCTTAGGTCTAGGTGCCACGCCAGAAACCACACTGGTCATGTTGGCCATGGGTTCCTTGCTAGTCATGAACAAGAAAAAGTATAATCAATGATTAGATAACCAATACTAGAAACAGTGTGTCCATCCTTCTCCCAGGGGCTGAACCACATAAGAGGTTTGAGAGTCTAGGCAAAGAACTGAGACCAAGATCCTGAAAGGTATTTAGGTGCCTAACTCACATTAGGCACTTAATTCCCATTGAAATGAAATACCTTTGAAGATCTGGGCCTCACTCTTTTAGCTAAAAGAGTACTGGCTCATGCTTTTACAGCTACTGCTCAAAGGTTCAAGTCCCCACTGACATCTCCTGTCCAGGAGTTAATCAAAATTAGTTTCAATTGGCTACTTTAGATAAGTTTGATCACAAAACAGTGCAACACTTTTGAACTCTGGCAGGAATAGACAGCCAGCTCTAAAAGCTCCTTTTCATCACATCTCAACAGCAACATTAGCTTTCCCAAATCAGGTCAGAAGGACAGCTAGGTAGATGAAGCTCAAACCAGACTTGATGGTGGATCCATGAACAAAGACTCTAGAGAAGGTGGAGATTATGTCATAAACTTCATAGGACTCCAAGGCCAGATGGGACCATTGTGATCATCTAATCTGACGACCTGTTTAACACAGACCATAAAACTTCCCCACAATAATTCCTAGAGCATAGCTTTTAGAAAAACATCCAATCTTGATTTTAAAATGGTCAGAAGAGAAGAGCTTTTTGCCATGCATTAGCTAATTAAAAAACAACCTAGTTCAGGGATCTGGTCAGATAGCCATCTAAGAGTAAAACAGCAGCAACCATTGCTGCCTAGAGTGTTTTATCCCCCTCAACCCACCTACAACTCATGAGGCAATTACAAGTTTTCCAATCAGGTGCAGGCCTCACCACAGCTATTTATCTTTTTATCACCTCAAGATTGGTGAAATGTAATGATTCACATTTTGGCTACACCTGCACAGAACATGCTGTTTAGGTTGTGTTTTCAAAGGACACTCACACTGCTTCCTGAACTTTCCAATCTTTCCCCTCATACAATTCAAGTGCTTTATGGCCTCTCCAAAGCAGAGAAGAGCTGAACTTAAGTTTTGTAGTAACAGCCCTCAGACTTCAGTGACTTTATGCTGACAGGTTTTCAGGGAAATCTTGTGGATTTAAAAATGCAGTCCATATGCTGGTCTGCCAGAGTTCTTCCAGACATGCCACAAGGCTTAACTATTTAGACACTTGAGTCAAAAGGTGGGGTTTGGGAAGGCTTGCAAGTTCTTTCTGGAAACAGGGATTTTGAGCCCTTTAATTTATACTCAGCAAATTTGTTATTGCTTATTATTGAAAATAATGTTACTGCAGATTATTTTAGGGTAATTAATATATTATATAAATAAAAATCCTTTAATTTATATAATATATAAATTAAGAAAGGCACCAGTTAAGTATCACACTTCACTGTATTTCTTAGTCTAAACCAAACAGAGATAATGCCAAAAGACAAAGTTCCTTCAAGAAAAAAAGATTGCCTTCAGTTACATCTGTACAGCTCCAAGCATTCTGTTGGCATTCAATAATAATGTCGACGTTAGGCAACATAAAATTTAAGTTGATTAGAATATCTAACCATTGAGATGTACAGCATCTGTGTTTATTTCATTATATAGTACTGCAGACATGGTATTTGTTTTTATTAGCTTGAATTTTACTACATTGCAATAAAGTAGTGTGCTTTTCAAGCTCTGGGTCCCATCAACAATATTAAAAATACTAACAAGATGGATCCATCAGTTACCTAAAATTAAAATAGCCTAGAGATAATTAACTGATCAACATTCCCACACAGCCTCCACCGGAATTCTACGCCACTGCTTCCCAGCTCTACCCATCTTCCATCTCCTTAAGGGAGAAAAATAGGCCTTGTGGTGTGTATCAAATGTTAAACTCAGTCTCATTATAACTGAGAGGGGAAGATGATTCCAAAGGTCCAGGACTCTAATGAAGAACTCTGTGTAGATGGTTTCCGCATCTTTGCCACTTGCTACACTTAATTCGATAGAATAATCACATTCTGTGCATGAACAAACTATTTTCATGCAACTTTAGTCCTTGGCCAAATATTTTCAGGAAAATTAAAGACATATATCATTACTGAAAATTGCATTCATGGCGAGCTTGAAGTTAGAAACTGGAGTTATCCAAACACACAAGTACTTTAAAACTATAAATACACCTCCCCCAAAAATGGTAAACAGAATTTTATCTTATCTATATATAAAGTCACCTCTGAAATAAGAAAAACATAAGATTTCAGCAAAGAGGATAATTTTTCAGAAAGTGTCTGAAATGTGGGCTTACAAAGAAAAAGTCACCCCTCAGCCAGAACTACAGAAGCTCTACCACAAGCCTATAATCATGAAGTGTTTTTACTGATTTTTCACTTCAGCATTTATACTTTCTCCCAACCCTTTTGCCAAGCTAGCAGAGTCAACCTTTACAAGTCATGTTGCACAGTATAATGGACATATATTCAGATTTATAAGTTTAGGAATGATCAGCATGACATGGCAGATATTGTGTCCCAACTGGTTTATTATTTAAAAATATATTGCTTAGAGGCAGTAGGAAACCTGGTATTGCTTCACTATCTCTATGTACCAGAATAGAAGAAGGCTGACTGTTGCATCTCAATCCTTAAACTGTAGCAGTTTTTAGGTCTTTTATTTAAGATTCAACATACCTATAGACACTGAAGAAAAAAAAAAAAAGACAGATTCCAAGGGGGCGTTCTAAGAAGATAAAAATTTGTTCCTAATCATTTAAATGTGTCCTACAATGTTAATAAAATTCCATCAACTGCACCAATATTTATATTACACAAGCACCCACGGTCCCTCTCAGGATTGGGGTCCTATTGTACTAGGCTCTGTACAAATGCATAGGAACATATGCCCACACTGAAGACCATACAAACAAAACCAGAAACATTAAGGGATACAATACACAAGCATAATAATGATGTGCAAATGCCTCATTAGTTCAATTTATTCATTCTTACCATGAAACTAGTGATGATTACATAAATATGAACAAGAGAGGGGGGAAGGGGAAGGAGGACATTGAGGGGAGAGAGAGGTGGGGGGAAAAAAGTGGGATGGTTGAACAAACAGAAGACAATGTCCTGACATCACAGGCACCCAGATGTGAAGGCGGGGGGGAGGGGGGAAGGGTTTGAGAATAGGCAGCATCAGCTTGGCTTTTTCCTGATTTGCTGCTGAGAAAATCCAAAGAGTTCACTGGGGCAGTCTCTACCACCAGGACAGTGTGGATGGTCACTGGAGCTTGGTGTCTTTGAAGGGAGGGGCACTCAGAGTGGGGTGTTTGCCTGCCTGAATCCAAGGGAGGGAACGCTGTTTGGCCCCTCTCTCTGCCCCCTGCTCCTCTCAGCTGTTACTCAGGAATTCCCTGTTGCTCATGGGGGCTGGCACTACTCACCAACACATGCGCACTGCATCCCCATATGCAGTTAGAAGGAAATGCAGATTATTAGCTAGCAATGTATTTCTTTTATTGTGGATTTCTGTTGTCCAGGCCTATCTGGATTTCTTGCTCACCACACCACGCCTCTATGGTGGTGGAGTCACGGTGTGTCCTCAGAGTCAGAGCATGTCCACAACCTACACTGTAATCCTAGAAGGCGTAACCCCAAATATTTCTGATCCCATCCTCAAGTTGCTGCTGCTGCTGCATGAAAAAATAAAAATGTCCAACATTCATGAAGGACATTTCATCCAGAGTACTGGCTGCAGAGCAAAAACCAACTAGTCAGTTTCACTCCGCAGATGGTGCTGCCTGCTTGTAAAGTGCTTCTGTTCATAAATATGGCACTACTCCATATCTGTTGTAAATGTTAATTGGCTTGAAGAAGATTGCTCACCGCCTGGTCAAGAAGCATGCTGTCAAAGAAGGTGGGCGAGCAAGCCAACTACTGACTTGCCCCATCCTGATTAAGTGTGTTTTGAACCTGTAAAACTCTTCCCTTGCACATCTCAGACTATCATACCATCTAGGCACTTAAACAGCCCCCATCACTATTCTACGTGAATACACCCCAAATAACTAAAATTAATAGCTTTCTTCATGGCTTGTAGCAGAATTATCATGCATGTTAATAGGTGGGGAACTTGTTCTGGCCAAATCAAGACTAAAAGAGACATTTTGTATTTAGTTCTCAACATGGAAAGACTTGGGGTAGTTCTTCTATTACTACATTTGTAAAATGGTTCTTTTGGTTCATATCTCCCACATATTCGGACAAGGCCTTACACAAGTTGGAATCCTTCTCAACAGAGCATAACATTTACTATTTTAAAATTTGCAGTCTAAATGGTTAATAAAAGGAGACCCTCAAGGAGATAAACTAAATAAGGCTATTTGTGGTTTGAAACACCATGGAGACAAGACAGAACCAAAATTAATCTATATTTTAAAGCATTTTTAAGGTTTGGACTGTACCGAATACTGCACTAATTTACTGTGTAATAGAAATCAATACTTGAAACAGGAATACAGTAATGAAAAGCCTCAGAAGCACTAAACCCCAGGGCTCATTCATGCTTGTTCAGTAGGTCTGTTGCACTGTTATATACTATTTGTTGTTCATCTTGAAGAAAAGGTGTAAAAGTCTTATCCAGGTTATTGTAAGGCTCAAGCCATTATTAGGATATGTCTTCACTACCGGGCAGATCGATCAATCCAGAGGGGATCGATTTATCATGTCTAGTCTAGACGCAATAAATCGACTCCCGAGCACTCTCCCGTCAACTCCTGTACTCCAGCACCATGAGAGGTGCAAGCAGAGTCGACGGGGGAGCAGCAGCAGTCAACTCACAGTGGTGAAGACACCACGGTAAGTCAATCTAAGTACATCAACTTCAGCTATGTTATTCACGTAGACCATGGCTTAGTTTGATAATAGTGTTAATGGTTGCTTTCATTCAGGAGTTATTTCAGCTCTTCAGACAAACAGCCCACATACCAATGTATCTTGAAAAATAAAGTCCCACATAATGGCTGATATTTCAAAGTGGGGAGAGAAAATTGAAACCCTTACTACATTAAAAGAATTTACGGTTGAGAAGGGACACAGCACTGCAAGTGTAAAAAAGTTAAGGAGGTTAATACTAATATAAACATTTCCATGAATTTGAGTTTTAAATTAAAATAAAATAACAGTTTAAATGAACATTCTTCTGAAGTGTCAGAAGCCAAAACACAACTGGATTGTCAATGTGCTTGTCAATAACCGGGGAGGGGGGGAGCCAAGTTGGAGGAAATTGCATTTGTAAAACATGAATCGGATTCAAGCTGCCTGAAAGAATGCCTGTCTGTTTATGCGCTCCCACAGTAATTTATATCAGTGGAAGCAATTCTGCTAAAATTCCCTAGATATGAATATTGGGGACAATGTATTCTCAGTGGATGGCCCCAGTTCTGGAATTTGATTTTGCATCCCATCAGACCCAGAGTCTGTTGAACTTTCAAGGTATGATGCAAGGCTCAACTATTCCCTCGGGTTTTTGCCTGACTGAAATGTGTTAGGTGCATGTAGTGAGGGAAATAAGACAGCTTGTTTTTAAATTGTATTTCATTTAGTTATTAATGCCTTGTATAAAGTTTGTAAGTGTTTATAAATATCCCTGAGATCATTTATAAAATGATTAGAACAAATGCTTTCCATTTTAGTGATCTATTAGAAAGCCACATTCAAAATAAGCTATATACTAGTGCCTCTTAAAAGTAGCCAAAATTATTACCCCTCAAATGAGTCCAATCCAGCAGGTTTGCCAGTTATTTCTAACCAGAAAGGGAGGGGTAGAGAAACCATTTTGAAGAGAATGTTCCACTAAAATTACATTTGACTAAATAGTTGGGTAAAGCTACTTTACCCAGGACATTCAGAAGTTAAGATTTATTATCCATTACAAAAATACCGGCATTAACGGAGACCCTTGTTGACCGAGCAAATAGACCAGGGGTTGGCAACCTTTCAGAAGTGGTGTGCCGAGTCTTCATTTATTCACTCTAATTTAAGGTTTTGCGTGCCAGTAATACATTTTAATGTTTTTAGAAGGTCTCTTTCTATAAGTCTATATTATATAACTAAACTATTGTATGCAAAGTAAACAAGGTTTTCAAAATGTTTAAGAAGCGTCATTTAAAATTAAATTAAAATGCTGATCTTACACCACCAGCCTGCTCAGCTCGCTGCCAGCCTGGGGTTCTGTTCACCTAGGCCAGCAGCAGGCTGAGCAGGGCCTATGGCCAGGACCCCAGACCTGGGGGCGGGGGTGTTTCAGGGATCAGGGCAGAAGGCTGGGGTGTGTGGGGGGGGGGTTCAAGGGTCAGGGCAGAGGGCTGGGGTGTGTAGGGCAGAAGGCTGTGTGGGGGGGGTTCAAGGGTCAGGGCAGAGGGCTGGGGGTGTGGGAGGGGTGCAGGACAGAAGGCTGAGGGTGTGGGGGGATTCAGAGCAGAAGGCTGGGTGTGGGGGGTGCCAGGGTTCAGGACAGAGGGCTCGGGGGTGCAGGGCAGACAGATGGGGCTGTTGGGGGTGCAGGGCAGAAGGCTGGGTGTGGGGGGGTTCAGGGCAGAGGTGCTCGGCTCGTGGGGGTGCTCCCAGCCCCCTGCCCTGAGCGGCTCATGGTTCGGGGGTTGGAAAGGATATGCCCTGTTCCACTCCCTTCCCCAAGGCTCTGTCCCTACCTCTCTCTGCCTCCTCTACGGAGCTGTGTGCATGCTGCTGCTCTTCCCCCTCCCCTTCGCTAGGACCATCAGCTAATTGGCCAGGGAAGGAGAGGAGGCAGGGCAGGAAAGCACCAAGCAGGGGGAAGAAGCGGGGGAGGGGGGGGGAACCTTGGCTGCCGCAGAACCAAGCTTCTGCCTTCTGCCCCCACAGATGAGAGCGGTGGGCAGGGGGGCTGAGTGGGGCTGGGGGCTGGGACCGCAGCAGGGAGCTGCGTGCTACTCAGAATCGGCTCGCATGCCGTGTTTGGCACACGTGCCGTAGGTTGCCAACCCCTGAAATAGGCCAAACAAGAGAGACTACTACACTCCAGCCCCTAGCAGAGGTCTCTCTGGTTTACAGATAAGGAACATTGGCTGGAAAGTCTGTCCTGTTATACCTGTACAAGATAGCTGGCTGTAAGAAAGCTCTAAATTCACAAAAACAATTAAGAAAAATAAGTGTTTCATGCAGAAATTTGAGAAACTGAAATTTGAGAAATTTATCTAGCATGATCTCATATCAGGTCTCCTTGGTTCTTAGTAAAAGCTTTGAAAGCCAGAGCGAAAATTCAGACTACCACTTTCTATCAATTTCCAAGTCTGATATGCTTTTGCTTAATGGGGATAATTTGTGTCAAAATTGAGTTTCGTACATTGTAAATTTACATTTTTTCCAACTGGCCTTGATTTTGAAAGTTAGGTTCTTGCTAGTGCTATTGACTTCTGGAATGGGTACTTTCAGATGGTAGCAGTGGTAGGACTATGCAAACTTACTCACATGGCTCTGCCAGCATGACTCACTCCTTGCACACTAATCCCCCTGTGTTTTCCAGTCCTCTGCCAGATACATCTATTTATATTGTGAATAATCTGGACAAAACAACACTGATTAGTTCCATTTTTGAAATGCTCATTCATGACTAAGGACCAAACTGCTCTACTTACAGTAAATCAATGGACTAGTCATGTGTGAGTAAAATGAGCACGATTTGACCCCATAAGATACAACCCCTCTTTTCACTTATAGTGCAAGTTACACTTGGACCTCAAGTGACCAGATGTCAAAAGTTTAATGCATTAACCCAGTGATACTCAAACTGTTTTCCTTTTTATTTGTATTCCTGTAGAGCCTAGAAGCCCTAGTCATGGACCCAGACCCCATTGTGCTAAGCACCAAACACACAGAACAAGACGACAGTCCCTGCCCCAAGGGGCTTATAATCTAGGCATCACCAGTGACTCAGAGACTTCCTACCAAACAAAGCTTTTGAAAAGCAAGGACCCAGAGGAATGGCGTGTCAAGAATCCATGAGGGTCTCTAGTTGAAATTACTGTAAGATGGATGCATAACAGGTTGAAAACCATGCTCAAAGAGTAGTTCTCAATGGTTCATTATCAAACTGAGAAGACATACCTACTGGGATCCCATTGGGGTCTGGTATTATTCAATATTTTATTAAAGACTTCTTGGATAATGGAGTGGAGAGTATGCCTGTAAAATCTCTGGATGACACCAAGCTGGGAGGGGTTGTAAGCACTTTGGAGGACAAGATTAGAATAAAAGTAACCTTGACAAACAGAAAAATTGGTCTGAAATCAGTAAGATGAAATTCAGTAAAGATGAGCAAAGTACTTTGCTTAGGAAGGAAAAAAAATATCAAGTGAACAACTATAAAATGAGGGATAACCAGGTAGGCAATCACAAAAGAGATCTGGGGCTTATATTAGATATTAAATTAAAAGAGCCAACATGATACAGTTGAGAAAAAGGTTAATATCTTTCTGCAGTGTATTAACAGGAGTATTATGTAAGACACAGGAAGTAACTGTTCCACTCTACTCGGCACTGGTGAGTCCTCAGCTGGAGTACTCTCTCTAGTTCCGAGCACCACACTTTAGGAAAGATATGGACAAACTGGAGAGAGAGCCCACAGGAGAGCAACAAAAACAATAAAAGGTTTAGAAAACCTAACCTGAGGAAAAGTTTAAAAAACTGGCTACGTATAGTCTTGAGAAAAGACAACTAGGGAGGACCTACTAATGGTCTTCAAATACATTAAGGGGTGTTAGAAAGAGAACTGTGATTAATTGTTCTCCAAGTCCACTGAAGGCAGAACAAGTAGTAATTTGCTTAATCTGCACCAAGAGAGATTTGGGTTAGATATTAGAAAAAACTTTCTAACCATAGGGATAGTTAAGCAGAGGAATAGACTTCCAAGGGAGGTTGTGGAATCATTGACACTGGAGGTTAAGAACAAGTTAGACAAACACCTGTCAGAGATGGTAGAGATATAGTTGGTCCTACCCTCAGAGCAGGGGGCTAGACTTAATGACCTACTGAGGTCCCTTCAGCCCCACATTTTTATGATTCTATGGTTGCTCATTAATGCATTTTGAAATCCTCAAATGGAAAGTGTAATTACAAATGCAGGGCATTATTCTTCCTTTTAAATGACGAAATTATAGGCAGTATAAGATCGCTTGGCTTATCTTTCCTTCACAAACACTTTCACAAGATGGCTTTTTCTTTCTTTACTTTTTTGCAAGACAACCTCCAGGATAGTCTAGAATACCTCTCAAGGTCCCTTCCAGCCTACATTTCTATTATTCTGTGATCCTCTTAGGTGAATCATGGAGCACTCAAAAAGGTATGAAAACCCCCTTTGCATAAATTATGCCACTTAGCCCATTATAAAATAATTGTCAGTGGCAGGACTAGTTTCTAGTCTGATATTCAATCTACTTCAAACAGGTATGCACTAGCACAAAAGTAGCTATATGATTAACCAAGAATATTTAGATTTTAAGTTCTTTGGAACAGGGACCTTTTTTGTTCTGTATTGGCACAGCACCTAGACCAATGGGATCCTAGTCCGTGCCGAGGGCACTTGAGTGTTCTGATAATACAAATAAGTACTAATACTGTTCCTTTACCAATCATGTGCTAGCCAAGAATTCTCTAATCAGTCGCATTTTACCATTACCAATTAGCCAAAATGCTAAGATTTTAGTTTTCTTAAATTCTGTAAATGCTACTCAAAGCTTTTTCTGCTGGTACTCATAAGATGGAGTCTGATACTTGTACTCAGGGTTTGAAAGGAAATATTTTCAGATTTCTACTGAAAAAAGGGATTTGTCTGGGAATTTTTTTTTAACATTCTTATAAGCATTTAAAATTATATTTACATCCAAGTGTATGAAAAGGCAATGGTACTATAGAAAACTCAATTAAAAGCCATTAGGGCAGCTGCACAGCATTCTGCTACAGTCCTGAACATGACTCCTACATTAATAGCAATATGTACAATTCATTCACAGAGGAGATGGAAGCATGCAGCCAACAACAAAGGAGTTGGTTACTTACTGGTAACCTTCCAAGGAACAGCAATGTCATCTGCTACATGGGCAGCCGCCTCTTTACTTACCCAGCCAAAAAACATAACACAGCACCTGGCAAGAACTCATGAAGCATGTACATAAAGAAGGAACAGAAATAAATCGTGTTTTACAAAAGGACTACAAGTTCCATGTGATTTTGATTAATCAAGAACCATACATTTGGCAAATTGTGAGAGAATTTCTAATCAGTTGGAAAGAAATTGTCTGATATGATGAATAAATAGTTCTCTAGCAGAACTCTTTTTTCTATCCTTTCACTCTCAACAAATGTCAATATAATAAAATCAATTGAAACTTCTATTTGAGCCAAAACCAGAAAACATGGCCATGACACATTTCTTGCCCATTTCACAAGAGAGGCTGACCTGTTTTCTGACATGCCTGAAACAGACACATTATATGATGTCCTTTGGATTATCTATCAATTTAGGAGTCATGTTCAGGACTGCAGCAGTTGGAAAAATGGGGGCTCAGCCTCTACTTTTTTCCATTACCATTTCTTGTCATCTTTCTCTGTGTCTGACAATTCATTTCAATTTCTGACTGCCATCGTATTCCTCTAGCCCCAGTTTCACTACCAGGGTTAATTACAGACATACGTCAATACTTTGGTCTAATGATTGTCCTATTGCAGTTGCTTGCTTGGGACACACCAAGATGTCCCAATTAGTTAACAGTACAATATCATTCTAACATTACATTGCCTTAATTTTGACATACCAGACAATACTAGTTTGCTTTCTATAACAAGGCTGTTTCCTCTTCTGAGAGGAAAGGTTCCCACCCCCCTCTTAGAAGAGATTGAAGAGTCAGGACTGAATGACAAAAAGGCTGATTTGAACACCACAAGCTGTGACATGAAGGGACTTAATGAGAGACATTATATGAGGGGACCCACATTCATCTGGGTTGCTAACCTCTTGGATCAGCAAATTGCCAGAGGAATAAGCCACTCTCTAGAGATCAGCAGAGCATGTACATTGGCGTTGTTTTAGGAATGAAGCTGTGATCTTCCATGTAACACAAATAAAAACAAAACAAATTGTGTGGGTAGTTCATGTGCTTTATGTAAGGTAGTTTGGCCAGATTGTATAAGTACCGTTACAGTTGAGAAAACAGCAACAACTCAAATACCAAAAATTTGCCATCCATCTGCCTTACTCCAGCAGATACCATGCCTATGGCAAGAATGACACAAAAACCGGTTACTTGCTTGTGCAGATTGCAGGCAGCAATCATTACAAAGCTCATTCAAGGCAGCAAGTAAACAATGTCTGGCTGAATGCATTACAGAGAGACATTACTGGGGCTCATTGTCAAAATACTGCTTCAGAGCCTCCCTGATTCGAATAGCCCCCTCATTGAGCCCCTCTAATAGTACTGGTATCTGGCTGCTCAAAATCAGCTGCCAGGCGATCAACCTTAACTCTCCATTCCTGGGGAAGTGTTTCTCCCTTAGCTTCACAAATGTTATGTAGCACACAGCAGGCTGTTATGACCATCCGAATATTTTCCTCATTGAGGTCTAACCTTCCAAAAAGGCAGCACCAGCGACCCTTTAATCCGCCAAAAGTATGTTCTATGGTCATTCTGCACCTACTGAGCCTCTTGTTGAAGCACTCCCTGCTGCTGCCAAGGTTTTCAGTGTAAGGCTTCATGAGCCATGGGAGTAAAGAATAGCCAGGGTCCCCCAAGATAACTATGGGCATTTCCACATCCCCTATTGGAATCTTCTGGTCTGGAAAGTCCCTGATTGCAGCTTTTTATACAGGCCAGTGTTCCTGAAGATGCGTGTATCATGCACCTTTCCCAACCACCCCTGTTGATGTCGGTGAAATGACCCAGTGATCCACCAGCACCTGCAATACCATAGAGAAATACCCCTTTCTGTTGATATATTCTGTCGCAAGATGGTCTGGGGCCAAAATTGGGATATGCGTCTATTGCCCCACCACAGTTACGGAATCCCATTGCCGCAAAGCCATCCGCTATTTCCCACACATTGCCCAGAGTCAGTGTCCTTCGTAGCAGGAGGCAGTTAATGGCCCTATACACTTGCATCACTGCAACCCCCACGGTAAACTTCCCAACTCCAAGTTGATTCACAACTGACCAGTAGCAGTCTGGAATTGCTAACTTCCACACAACAATCGCCACTTGCTTTTGCACCATGAAGGCAGCTCTCATTTTGGTGTCCTTGTGCTGTAGGGCAGGGGAGAGCTCCACACGCAATTCCATGAAGGTGGCTTTGCATATCTGAAAGTTCTTAGCCACTGCTCATCATCCCATACCTGCAAAATGATATTTCCCAAGGCCAGAAGTGATGGTCCACCATGTGCAGCAGCTCTGTGAATGCCAACATCAATCTTGAATTGTTTCTTTCCATGGCACACAGGAGGGCAGGCACTATGGATTCCTGTTCAGATTCACAGCTCATGAAATATTGCAGGATCAGCCATGTTGTGTTCACGCAGCACAGGATCCATGCTTTCAGGCAGAGAGCGGACACAGTTTACAGGGGCAGTTGAAAAAGGGCACGAAACATAGTTGGAAGCCCATGGAATGATGGGACAGAGAAAACTGCATCATGGGATGCTGAGCCCACCCCCACGATGCATTACGATCTATTCCCAGAGCTCCTAGAGGTAGAAGGTAGCAATCTGCACAGTGATCACGGTGCACTGGTCTCTCTGGCGATGCTACAGCACCAATTGTGTATGTACTGAGCTGACACAAGGAGCGTTGTGTGAACATGCACAAGTGATGTAATTACACCAGTTCATTATTATTGACATAACTTAAGTCAACTTTACTTTGTAGTGTAGACATGGCCTTAGTGTGAAGAATGAATCAGAGAAAACAACAAACAAAAAACGAAAGCCTAGCTCTAAAGAGGATGTTATATCCCACTTAGGAAAAAAGCTAAGCTGTTGATGTCATTATGTCTCTTAAAGTGAACTGGCGGATGGACCCTGCTTCATTGGTTTCACTTTTTTTTCCATCTGCTGCTGGATGAAGTTAAACACATTGGATTCAATTTTCCAGTCAGTTACACTGGTGTAAATCAGGAATAACTCCTCTGAAGGCAATGGAATTACACCTTTGTACTCCTTGTGTAATTAAGAGGGCAATGAAGTTCATCTGGGCTAAGAGGACAACAATGAAGAATGGTCAGCTAGGGAGAACCCTATAAAAGCATTTTACTAGAAAGGAAAGCCCAGGAAACTGTCAAAACACTAGCACTTTACATACAAGGTAAATGCATTTACATCTGTCCACATGTATGGGTAGCACATATGATTCTTAAGTTCAGGAAAATGAAAATTTGAAGTGTTAGCAGCACTAGTAAAGTTTGCTTTCTGCCACTGCTGCCAAACAAAGAACATGAAAGCCACTATACATATAACATTGTGGGGTTCCGTTCCAGGGCTTCATGGAAAAAAAGGCTCCAATATGCCTACTCATGGACTCAGTACTGAAGTTGAGGCTCCATGATGGAGCTGATTCCTTCAGACTTAGAATAAGAATTTATGGAATGTGATTGTTCAAAGAGCTCATGAAAAAGGGGTTAATGTGACCTACAGCAGCAGAATGACACTGTCAAATCCCTACCCCACCTTTCCTCAGGCATAGGAAGCCATGCTGTTACCAGCTGCAAACAAGCTGGGATTGAGACCTCAGTCCCAATTGCTGTGAGCCTTCAGTACTGGACTATTGCGCCTTCATTGCCACAGCTAACTGTGGAAGTTTGATACAGCTCTCTTCAGTGCAATGAATGTACTTTACAAAAGGTCTTGCATGTTAACGTCAATGAAGTTTGTGACTCTTCATGACTGGCGAGGAGGCAGGGGCTCTCTGTCTGCCTGCCCGAAGGGATGGATCAACAACCTGCCAACCAGCGCAGCGACTTGAGGCAAGTAAGGGCTCCCTTGCCAAAGGGAGGCTACAAATAAGCCCCAGGACCCGGGGCAACTGACTTGGCAAGCCCCAGTAAACTGGGCTAGCAGGGCTATGCCCCAAACTTAAGGGACTTGTAGGAAGTAGCCCAGGGAACTGGGGAAGGAGATCCATCTCTCCTATTTAGGGGTTGAGCTACACAGGGCCCTGGGCTGGGGCCTGGTAGAGAGGGAGTGCCCAGGGCCCTCTATGGCCCCCTCTGACCTTACAGGCTGCCTGGCCACAGAAGATCCTATCACATCATGAAAAAAGGCATCCTGCAACAGAGTCAAAATATGCTGGTGAATACTGAACACTAACTACACTATCATTAATTTAAAAAAATATTTTTAAAAAGATAAAAAGCAGTAAGCTTTCCAAGGAGGCATCCAGCAGGGGCAATGACAGACAATGCCAAGTTCTTTCTGGCTATCAACAGCTGTTAGAAGTAAAACAGTGGTAACTGGGGCTAGGCATAAAGCGCAACAATGCTGTACAGAAAAGTTTAGAGGGTCTAGACTTCACACAGGCAATGCTCAAAGACAGGTAGACTTGCTTTCTTTGTATTGCTTTAAAATGAATGGAAACACTTGGAAGACTGATCACGGGAATACTGACTGTACGCACAAAACAGGATATTGAAAATTCACTGTGGACATATTCTGGCCATTGATCCTGGGAAGATCTTCCTACAGTAAGACACAACATAGGGGCCTTAATGCCATAAATCTTTCAAGCCAATGGTAAAACTGGACAATAGTCATTGCCAAGACACCTAAATGCTGTGCTGATCGTCAGCCAAGCAGAGCAACTCTTGGGGTGCTCTAAACAAGATGCAGGTAGAAATGGCCCTGTAATGAGCAGCAGCAGGATTAAGGGAGTGCAACGCTGAGTTTAAAACTACACCTTTGACTATGCGCACACACTCTTCCCATGTTCTCCCTACAGTTGGGTCACACTGGAGGATCTGGCCCATCTTTTTACTTCATTCCTAATAGGATTTGTTAAACCTGAAATGGTTTATTTTTTAAAAACGGAGGCAATGATATAATTTCCTCCTATAGCCCATAAAAATGGATGATTTGGGGTCATATTACAGGACTAATATGCAAACTTATGCTATGCATGAGGACGACAGGCAAGTAACCTTTGGAATAAATACCTGTATCTTTTGGCCTTTTGTGTTGGGGTGGACTCCCCATACTAGCCCTGCAAGAGCTGACTTAGGCCAGGTGAGCCCAATCAGCTACTTAGGCTGAAAGCAGGGGAGATTTAAGCTGGAGGCAGCTAATTAAGGACAGACTCACCTGTGCAGGAACAAGCAGGGCCTGTATAAAGCCAGGCAGCTGGCTGCAGAGAGGGAGGGAAAAGGATACAGGGAATTAGGCTACAGTCACTCCTTTGGCTGAAAGGAGTTGGAGGCCGGCAAATTGAGAGAGTGGGGAAGCCGAGTATGTAGGAAGAAGCCCAGGGAAACAGCAGCAACAGGTAGACTGTGGCTGCTTGTTACAGAATGCCTGGGCTGGAACCCAGTGTAGAGAGGGGACCTGGGTTCCCTTACCAGCCTCTGGGGAGTGACAAGGGCATTGGAGGTGCCAGTCAGGCAGCAGGTCTGGAAAGACTGAATTTCCTGGAAGGCGAGGACTTTAGTGACCTGGCCGGATGGCCAAGCCACAGAGGGGAAGCTGCAGACCTGGGAGTGAGCAGGCAGCAGAGTGAGACTAGACAGGAAAAGATATCACTGCAGGGAGAACACAAGCTGTCAGAGCAAATCCTGAGGATAGCCAGCAGGAGGCACCGCTCAAGGTGAGTGGACCCCGTGACAGCTTTATTTAGATATCTTTTTATCTTGAAAACGTAGAGATTGATGCAAGTAAAGTTTGACTCCTCAAATCTCTTAAAATCCAAAATGTCTTGAACGCATTTCTCTGACTTCATTCCTCTGCATGAATAAAACAGCTAAACATATTCCTGTAAATCAGTTTGTCATCCTGGAACATTGTCTGTTGGGCCTTAAGGTTACTCTACTAATTCTGTCTCAAGAAACATTTTAGCTGCTAATCTGGATGTATTTACATTATTCTTGCCGTTTTTTGTCAAGCAAAACACTCAACTTGGTCGCATTTCTCACTCTGTCTGTCATAAGATATCAGATGCAGTCTGCAAAAGATCATTTCCAAAGTTTTGGGGAGTCTTCTAGCCTTCAGTGGGGGAAAAAACTATTAAATTTGGTGATAACTGGACAATTCTAAATAGCACTCATTTGGTTCTGCAGGCAGAGGAGCATCAGGACATTAAAGTTAACTCAGCCAGTCCTCCCTCCAGTTCATTTGGATACATCTGTCCGATTGGTAGAGACACTAAATGATGCTGCAGGTCAGGACTGGAGTGCTTTGCAAGAGTTGGGGGTGTGGTACAGAGGTTCAGGACTGGAATAGTGGGAGCTGCTTCAGCTCAGGAGTTATACTGGCTCAGTAGGAGTGAGGCTGGAGTTGTAAATTATGACTCCCTCCACACTATACCTGGCTTAGGCAAGAGGACTCATCTTTGCCCAGTCAACTGTTTTTTAGCTCAGCTAAACAGTGCCCATTTGGTGCTACAGGCACATTCTACAGCACCAACTGGGCATAGTCAAAGTGAGAGTTGACCAAGGCAGACAGCAGTGTTTGGGTTTAAAATTAGGGTTACTGAAGGGAGGGAGTGATGACTGGCAGAGTTACCGATGATGTGATAGTGCTGCTGCTCAAAGGCTCCTGCCTGCACCACCAAATGGGTAGTATCAAAAGGAAGTTGTTAGTATGAAAATGATGAAACAGAGAAGAGGAGTATTTTAAATTACTTAATACTAAAATTTGGGTTTAGTGGCAGTATCCTGTAAAATTGCTATAGGTTCAGGGATAGAAACTGTGTTTTTGTCCCTCCGACCACCTGCCAGCTTGCCCTACATACGCAACAAGATGTGTGATCCACTGGTGAATATTGGCACAACTAGTCATTCTGGTCCCAAGAAACAGATGGAGAAATGACCAGAGTGGGAGATTTATTGAAATATACTTACCATTGGAAAATCTAGGTTTCTAGATATTGATAAAGTAGGTATGACTGGATATAAGGGTATGTCTACACTACCGCCGAATCAGCATGCAGCGATCGATCCAGCGGGGGTCGATTTATCGCGTCTAGTCTTGACACGATAAATCAATTCCTGAGCGCTCTCCTGTCGACTCCTGTACCACACCACCACGAGAAGCGCAGGCGGAGTCGACAAGGGAGCGGCAGCAGTCAACTCACCACAGTAAGTGTATTTAAGAATGTCAACTTCAGCTACGTTATTCACGTAGCTGAAGTTGCGTAACTTAGATCTATTCCCCTCACCCCCCCTTCAATGTAGACCAAGCCTAAGAAAGTAGTTCTTTCCTTGTACACACTCATTCTATTATACTTTCTCTAGTTAATCTCATTGGCTCACTCAGTTCAAATCCAGAAAGCCATTCTAGTTTGAACATCACTCCATTTGGAAGTAAAAGCCATCTGTTTATTCAGGTCTTCCATTAATGAGAGATATTTGACTTCCCTTTGGCAGTACATCTCCTGTCTGGAATTCCTCAGTCTGTAGTTGGCTGAGATGTCGGATTGTAAGAATGTATTGCCATATTTGGAGGGAGAAGTGTGCCTGTCTACTCTGGTTTATTTCCATAAATTGTATCCAGTTATGGACTTAAATCAATGTAACAATCACGGCTCTACTTTGTTAAAGTGAATGTCTATCTCCAAAATTACATAAAATGTCTCAAATCATGAGGTGGAGTATGCTTAACTATGGTGTTCAGAATGTTTTAAACTTCAAGGTTGGCCTACAATCTATTTGACAGATTCTTTTTTCATTGCTTCAGTTAACATTAGTGCTTCTCAACCAGAGGTCTGGGGTCCCCTGGGGGGCCGCGACCAGGTTTCAGAGAGTCCGCCAAGCAGGACCAGTGTTAGCCTTGCTGGGGCCCAGGGCAGAATGCCAAAGTCCCATGGCATGGGGCTGAAGCGTGGGGCCCTGAGCCCCACCACCTGGGGCTAAAGCAGAAGCCTGAGCAGCTTAGTTTCATGGGGCCCTGGGAAATTGCCCTGCTTGCTACCCTTTAACACCAGCCCTGGCTTTTTATATACAGAAAAGCCGTTATTGTGGCACAGGAGAGCCATGGAATTTTTATAGCATGTGGGCGGGGGTGGGAAAGAAAACTCAACAAAAAAGCTTGAGAACCCCTGGTCTCTCCCCCCACTCCTCTCCAAGGGCTCCTAGTCTCCCACCCTAGGTTTCTCATGCAAAGAGAAGACTCAGAAGGCAAGGTGAAGATGTGGATAGGAAAGAAAAGTGTGTCCACTGAAGCACACTCCCCAGCCTTGAATGGAACCTAAGAGTACTGAATGTCGTCATTCCTCTACTGTCTGCAAATAACTGAAGCATACTAACAAAATGTATGACTTATTTCCCCCACCCCAACCAGTGCTAGTCCACAGAGACGATGATGCCGTCAGTTCCTCAAGTGGCAGAGGTCTATGCAGTGTGGATCTAAAAGGTTCCAACCTTGCTAATGCACCATGTGGATGTCATCATGATCCCACATGATGGAATTTCAGGTATTTTTTTAGATTGTTTTTTAAAAAAAAACTAGAAAATGTCACACAAAATGCTACATTAAGAGAACATTAAGGTTGCAAAGGCTGGCATTCAAAGGTAGAAAATACCATAATTAAGGCTGCTTGTGCAATCTCAATTTGGCTCCCTTGTAAAATTTTATGCATTATGATTCAGTCTTTAATTACATGATCACATACTTTTTTTTCCTCCCCCCCACAGGAGCCCTGCCTCCTTCAGTCCACAGAATGGAACTGCTCTGGGATGAATCAATCTTGTGTAATGAAGAAAGTTGTTCCCTGCTTCATTTGATGCAGAAGTTGGAAGGTGTATGGAAACAAGACTGAAAGAAGGGAAAGGAAACTCATGGTTCAGGCAGCTGATGGCTGCCTCTGCCACAGATTTTCTATGTGAGCTGGCAAATCACTTAAACCAAACCTTTCATAGGTGGTCACTAGCTGCATGTTTCATTTTCTGGGTACATGATCTGAGATCCTGGGATCTGATTTGCAGAAATGCTGAGCTCTCACAGCTGTAACTGAAGTCAAAGGAAGCTATGCTCTGACATATGAAGTGCTAAGTACTCTGAAAAAACAGACATTTCAAATCAGTCTCTAAAAGGTAGTGGATGCTTTTGACTAATCTCTGTGCCTCCATTCCCTATGTATAAAATGGAGATAATACCACCCCCTCACCTCACAGGGGTTTTGTAAAAATAATTTCATTAATATTTGTGAAGCACTCCTACTAGAGTGCCAGAGAAAAGCCAGTGAGGACATTAATAATTCTCTCTTCAGAGCAAGGTTTGACCCACGTACAGTAAATAAGGCATGGGGCCATACACCAAAACTTTGAAGAATAAAACAATGAATAGCTGACCATTAAGGCAGACAGGTGTCCTGTAGGGAAAAGATATTATGTGATCATGAAACGAAGACTACTATAATAATTGTGCACAAGTGGGCCAAATTAAGGTTGCACAGGCATCTAAACATTGTTTGTTTTAAGTCTGTTGAGAAAGCTGAACACAGAAATAAAAATATCCTAATAACAAATGTCTATTAGCAATAACAGATGCATCGTGCTGTTGGTTAGCATTTCTAGGCTGAAGAAATATTAGTCATCCTGGAGGAGTTTACTTTTGCCTTCATGATGATATGCCCTTAGTTAGTTATTCTGTTTTAAGTGTCAAAAATAAGGTTTTTATTTTGTATATCCCATTCGCCCCTTGTCTAAGCACACACACTACAATAGATATGAAGTTTACTAATAGTAAGTCACTATATCTTTTTGATAACTTTGCAATTATGGGGCTAGATCCTCAGTTGATATAAATTTACCCCAGCAGAGAATCAGGACCGTTGCATATTATACCACTCTGTCTCTAAAGAGTAGTTAAATTCCTGCATTCTGATTCTCAGGAATAAATTGCTACTCCCAGGAAAAAGGAAAACTGCATTTGCTGAGGGATCATTACTGGGAAAGAAGGTAAACTTCCGACAATTTGGTAGGATTTCCAGTCTATGTCCAAGAGACTCTTACTGGAATAGTATGGATGTTGTGGATCAGGACTGAGTTGCATTGGCACAGCTGTGTTGGGAAGCTTACACAGCCCCCACCAGCATTAAACGTGAGTCAGGCCACTATTATCAGTCCATCATTTTCATAAGCACTAAATCTGCCCATTGTATTTTTAAGCTATAAAGAAGGAAAATGAAAATTACTTATTTAAAATATGAGATAAATAGTGCAGCAGGTCACATCTATCAGTGAAATGAAAGGCTGTGATAACCATGGCATAATGGGAGCTTTTTTTCCCACAGCCAACACAGATGCCTAACTTGACTCACTGAACTGGCCTACATGACATATAGACTTTAAAAAAGCTGAAACGCCATTCATTTTAGATAAGCAATTTATATTCCAATCACACAAAGTGAGGAGGCCTAGTATGTAAACTGTTATATAAGGATCTGAACTGAGCGCGAGTGTGTGGGGAACTTGCTTTCCACTCGCAACTCCAAATTTCACTCACTCATAAAAATAAACGTTTTAAATCAAACTAATCAGTAGTGAAGTAGTAAAAATGTTGACGTGTGGCAGGGTCACATTTTAAAAAGACAAACTTCTGTATGCAAGAATGTGTACATTCACACACAAATAACAATTTTGTGAAGAATCAGGCAACGGTACATGAAAACTAGCTATTTAGTATTTAAATCTCCATTTCCTGGAATAAATATGAAATTTGCATATAAAATCAGTACTTCAGTGTTTGTTTACTTGTACATCTCGAAGTGCACAACTGTACGGTTTTGGGGGGGGTTATTGGGCTTGCAAATGGATTTTCTTTTTTAAAGTGGCAGCCCTTACAATTGTTATCGTTAGGTTTCAGAGCTGTTATTTCTCTGAGAAGAATGGCAGAAGTTCCTGACCTTTAAAGCTACTTACAGGCCACCTGTAGACTTGATTTAAATGACAATGTATTTGATTTACAGTTCTCTTTGCAGCCATAAGAAAGAGATTAAACTGTGCAGAAATGGAAGAGCAGCATACCATTGCATAGTGCCTCAATCTTACCCTTTATGTTAGTAGGAGTATTATTAATGTGTAGTCACACTTGGAGCTGCAAAATGGGAGAAATATACCCAGCTTAGACAATCATGGAGGAAGAGATGTTCCAAGAACTTAACTATTTTACAGCAGAATTTTTGTCTTTCAGAGAACTCTTCTTAAAAATTAGTTATTTTGTACTATCTGAAACTTTTAAACATTTTTATTCCTAATTTTTGGGACTCTTAGTTAATCGCAGTTAACTCACGCGATTAACTCGAAATATTAATCACAGGTTTAATCGCACTGTTAAACAATAGAATACAAATTGAAATGTATTAAATATTTTGGATGTTTTTTCTACATTTTCATATATATTGTATTCTGTGTTGCAATTGAAATCAATATTACAAATATTTCCACTGTAAAAATAAAGAAATTGCACTACAGTGCTTGTATGAGGTGAATTGAAAAATACTATTTCTTTGATCATGAAAGTGCAACTTACAAATTTAGATTTTGTTTGTTTGTTACGTAACTGCACTCAAAAACAAAACAATGTAAAACTTCAGAGCCTACAGGTCCACTCTGTCCTACTTCTTGTTCAGCCAAACGCTAAGACAAACAAGTTTGTTTACAACTTGTGGGGCTGCAAGCTGCGGCCGAGCGGTGGGAACTCAGGCCTCACTAGAGACACCACGCCGCTGGATGTGGTGCGCTGAGGCTCCAGGAGCGGGGGTAAGTTGCATGGTAAGGGGCCGGGTACCTCCCCGACCTTATCCCCAACAGCCCTGACCCCCAGCTCTGAACCCAGCCCTTCTGAGCCAGACACACCCCGACCCCCCCCCCCCACCGCCCCGACCTCCCGCTCCAAGCCCAGCCCCTCTGAACCGGACCCCCCCCCCAGACCCCATCTCCCCACAGCCCTGAGCCCAGCCCCTGTGAGCCGGGCACCCCCCAACCCAAAGCCCAGCTCCCCACCCGGCCCTGGGCAACAGCAGCACCACTCCCAGGCAGCGACAGCCCATTGGCACCAACCATCACCCAGCAACAGCCCATTATGTAAATGCAAATGTATGCATACCATTAAAGCATTTAATGTTTTTAAATAATGTATTTAGGGTATTTTCAAATTACTACAAATTAATTTTTGAATGTATTTCACTAGTTATTTTTTTACATTTCCAAATACATGTTACTATAGTATTGCAACTTTTTTTTAATGGAAGGGCCCCCCGAAATTGCTTTGCCCCAGGCCCCCTGAATCCTCTGGCCGGCCCTGGCTGATGATGCTTGCTAAAAAAAATAATGTAATTAAATTTGTGACTGAACTCGTTGGGGGAGATTTGTATATCCCCTGCTCTGTTTTACCTGCATTCTGTCATGTATTTCATGTTATAACAGTCTCGGATGATGACCCAACACGTTGTTCATAGAATCATAGAATATCAGGGTTGGAAGGGACCTCAGGAGGTCATCTAGTCCAACCCCCTGCTCAAAGCAGGACCAATTCCCAACTAAATCATCCCAGCCAGGGCTTTGTCAAGCCTGACCTTAAAAACCTCTAAGGAAGGAACAGGAGTACTTGTGGCACCTTAGAGACTAACAAATTTATTAGAGCATAAGCTTTCGTGGACTACAGCCCATTTCTATTATCTAAGGAAGGAGATTCCACCACCTCCCTAGGTAACTCATTCCAGTGTTTCACCATCCTCCCAGTGAAAAAGTTTTTCCTAATATCCAACCTAAACCTCCCCAACTGCAACTTGAGACCATTACTCCTTGTTCTGCCATCAGGTACCACTGAGAACAGTCTAGATCCATCCTCTTTGGAATCCCCTTTCAGGTAGTTGAAGGCTGCTATCAAATCTCCCCTCATTCTTCTCTTCTGCAGACTAAATCTCAGTTCCCTCAGCCTCCACTCATAAGTCATGTGCTCCAGCCCCCTAATCATTTTTGTTGCCCTCCGCTGGACTCTTTCCAATTTTTCCACATCCTTCTTGTAGTGTGGGGCCCAAAACTGGACACAGTACTCCAGATGAGGCCTCACCAATGTCGAATAGAGGGGAATGATCATGTCCCTCGATCTGCTGGTAATGCCCCTACTTATGCAGCCCAAAATGCCGTTAGCCTTCTTGGCAACAAGGGCACACTGTTGACTCACATCCAGCTTCTCGTCCACTGTAACCCTTAGGTCCTTTTCTGCAGAACCGCTTCCTAGCCATTCGGTCCTTAGTCTGTAACAGTGCATGGGATTCTTCCGTCCTAAGTGGAGGATTCTGCATTTGTCCTTGTTGAACCTCATCAGGTTTCTTGTGGATCAATCTTCTAATTTGTCTAGGTCCCTCTGTATCCTGTCCCTACCCTCCAGCATATCTACCATTCCTCCCAGTTTAGGGTCATCTGCAAACTTGCTGAGAGTGCAGTCCACACCATCCTCCAGATCATTAATAAAGATATTAAACAAAACCAGCCCCAGGACCGACCCTTGGGGCACGCCGCTTGAAACCGGCTGCCAACTAGACATGGAGCCATTGATCACTACCCATTGAGCCTGACGATCTAGCCAGCTTTCTATCCACCTTACAGTCTTTAACTGTACTTTAACTTGGAGGCAAGAATACTGTGGGAGACCGTATCAAAAGCTTTGCTAAAGTCAAGGAATAACACATCCACTGCTTTCCCGTCATCCACAAAGCCAGTTATCTCATCATAGAAGGCAATTAGGTTAGTCAGGCACGACTTCCCCTTCGTGAATCCATGCTGACTGTTCCTGATCACTTTCCTCTCCTCTAAATGTTTCATAATTGATTCCTTGAGGACCTGCTCCATGATTTTTCCAGGGACTGAGGTGAGGCTGACTGGCCTGTAGTTCCCCGGATCCTCCTCCTTCCCTTTTTTAAAGATGGGCACTACATTAGCCTTTTTCCAGTCATCCGGGACCTCCCCCGATCGCCATGAGTTTTCAAAAATAATGGCTAATGGCTCTGCAATCTCACCCGCCAACTCCTTTAGCACCCTCGGATGCAGCGCATCCGGCCCCATGGACTTGTGCACGTCCAGTTTTTCTAAATAGTCCCGAACCACTTCTTTCTCCACAGAGGGCTGGTTCATTTTAAAAACACTTCACTACAGATTTCACAAAACACAAAGAAGGTACTAATGTAAGATTTCTAAAACAGTTACAGTTCTCAACCCAAGGTTTAAGAATCTGAAGTGCCTTCCAAAATCTGAGAGAGATGAGGTGTGGAGCATGCTTTCAGAACAAAACAGAACCTGAACCTCCAAAAAAGAAAATCAACCTTCTGCTGATAGCATCTGACTCAGATAATGAAAATGAACACGTGTCGGTTTGCACTGATTTGGATTGTTATCTTGCAGGACCCCCCATCAGCATGGATACATGTCCTCAGGAATGGTGGTTGAAGCATGAAGGGACATATGAATCTTTAGTGCATCTGGCACAAATATCTCACGACACTGGCTAAAAGAGTGCCTCTTTCAGGTGACATTGTAAACAAGAAGCGGGCAACATTATCTCCTGCAAATGTAAACACACTTGTTTGTCTGAGCAATTGGCTGAACAAGAAGTAGGACTGGGTGGACTTGCAGGCTCTAAAATGTTAGGTTTTTTTGTACAGTTCTATATTTGTAAGCTCAACTTTCAGGATAAAGAGACTGCACTACAGTACTTGTATTAGGTGAATTGAAAAATACTATTTTGTTTTTTTACAGTGCAAATACTTGTAATCAAAAATAAATATAAGCAGTGTACATTTGTATTGAATCAATAGATTAGAAAATGTAGAAAACAATCCAAAAATATTTAAATAAATGGTATTCTATTAGCAGTGTGATTAATCACGCAATTAATCGTGATTACGTTTTTTAAAATCGTTGACAGGCCTACTAATTTTATAATACATAGTCAAGATAGTCAACCTATAAATGGCAATTTCATATAATCCTTAAGGATTAAGTATCCCAAATTGAATTTAAACATCTGAAACTAGATTTGGGAGGTAGGCATTACATGTTCTACAATTTTTATTTTATTTTAAATAGCTGTTCAAGTAAAGGCAAGAGGGACAAAGCAATAAGAACACAAAAGAAAATGAAAGTGTAAATAGACTATATTTAGTAGACAGTCTACACTAGACATTTTGGTATCTTAACTGCACAGTTGGAAGGGAGAATGAGGTATTTATTTCTTGGACAAGTTCCTCCTAACTTTTTGTCAGTTTTGATCCTTCTCTCCCTTCACATCAGCACCACTCTTCATTTCCTTTGCACTGATCCCATGAACGCATACACACACACTAACCAGATGGCAAAACTGAAATTTATGCAAGAAACCCAATTTACATGGGCCTCAGTTACATTTTTTGGCAATCCTCAAATATAGTACATCATGTCCAAAAGCACAGCAACTAAGATAAGGAATGAGCAACCTCATCACACATTCCCAGATACATCAAGTGATTCATTTTGTTTCAGGCACACTGAATTTCAAACTCCATTCGCATTTTCAAAACTGTGTTTTCTGTTTTTCATTTGTCCTTTGCCAGGTTAAACTGAATATTCTTTTACTGCAGTTAGATTATCAAACGGCAGCCGTGGAAATTCCATGTATCGGTGCTGAACAATTTGTTGCCACGTTACAGAAAACCAGACATCGTATTAGCAAGATATGATTAATTACACAACAATACACTCTACTTAGAATGTTTTGAATCATTCAACAATATTTTTCTTTTATCCAACTCTCAATATTAATTTCCAGGACTACATCTGAAGCATGATCAGACTAGTAACACTTAATATGTTCTCTGAATTTCTGTTCAATAATTTGTGTGTTAATTTTATAAATTCTAAACTCTGTCTTTTTGATTATATCTTACCCTAGGATGCAGCTGTTTCCTGTCACAATATAGTCAAATCAGGACCTTGAACAACTGATTGCAGGCCAAGGCCTGTCCCAAACAAGGCAGCAAAACGTACGTCTAATATATATTAACAACCCAGGTCTCACTCTCCATGTTTAAAATTTAATTTTTGCTTTCATCCATGGATTAACATCTATGTACAATTAAAAGCACTCTATTTACCTTGTGTCTGCATTTAAGTACAACCCCATAGGCTCCTGAAACACAAAGGAAAAAACAAACAAACAGATTAATTACCATGCTGTGGGAAAAGGAAGCAAAATACACTACATTTCACAGCTGTCTAATATGTATTATGGATGCATTGTTCCTAATATTATCTTCTTACACTTATATCTAAAATGCTTTGTTACATTTTTGTGTAGCAAAATTTTAAAATGTAAGTATATGACTTTCAAATTCTTCTGTGAATTCCTTATTTTTAGAAATATGCAAGAAAATTTGGAATAACTGCATATTCCTATAATAAGTGGCAGTAGTGTAGATAGCCAACTAATAGACTTTAAAAAAAAAAAAAACAGAAAAAAAAGTGTGATTTCATGTACATTCTGGTACCTCTAACTTTTTGTTTACTTTTAGGGCATCTCTCAGGGCTTATTTACACTGAAAATGCTATAGCGACACAGCTGTAGCGGCATTCTCCTATTGGTACAGGTAATCCACCTCCTCGAGAAGCAGCAGCTAAATTGATAGAAAAATTCTTCTGTTGACCTAGCGCTGCCTGTCTACAGAGAGACTAAGGTCAGCTTAACTTCGCCACTCAAGGTATGGTTTTTTCACACCCTGACATATCGGGGTTCCGTTGGATTTGTAATAATAAGATCGTTTTTCCATTTTTTTAGGACATCCTGACAACTTAAAAATGAGACAATGGCTTTATTACTTCATATGTTAACTTATATATGCAAATAATTTTGTCTAGCTCTGTAATGTCCATAGTTAAGCATAGAAATTGTAGAAATCTGAGAAATAAAATTGTTTGTGACCTGGATAACAATGATTTATTTTTAAGAACCAATGACTGCCAACATTAAAGTCATCTTGAGAAATAACATTTTGCAGAATTTCATCTAATGGGAACAGGCTTTATTTTTTTCTGTCTAATAATAGAATAATATATAAATAGCCTCTGAATTCTGTTAATTCTAATTCATATTTCATTAAGAAGAACTGACTTACCTTCACCTACAACCCCAAGGATCTCAAATTTATTCATCACATTACCAATGTTAAGAATCTTCATGAAGACAAATTCCTCTTGTGATGAGAGCCACAGAGCATGGCACAGAGAAGAGTATCTAAAGGGTCTGTGGTAGGACAAACTGAAGACTTTTGACAGGAGAAATCCACATTGATTGACTGGACTTCTTACATACTTGTCCTAGTTTCCAGGAAGCTATTTAATGCCTAGAAATAAATGAATGGTAAAATTAGCATCAGGAAATCTTGTTTTACAGCACGCAAAGAAAAACAATGGCATATATTCACAATATTTACCATCAGCACTGTGGTATTTGATAAAGAAAATTGCCTCACCCCCTTTCTGGGATTTACAATCAATAGAGCTCTGCAGCATGTGTAAAGGAAGCCAGCAAAGGTGACTACATATCTGATATATGGCACAGCTGGTTTTGTAATCCCATATGCAGGACATCATTTAAAATAAGAAAACAACTTACATAAGAAATGTTTCCTGCTGGTAGAAGAGAAAAATTGCAGTGATCTACCACAGTGGGTAGTTGAACACACACACCTATAAATGCTAGTGTTTTCTCTTCCATTTATGTTGGCAGCTAGCTACAGAAAAACAGATTGTGATTAGCCAGTTTATTCTTCACCTCACTCCCATGATAGAAAATCTTCATTGGAAGAATCCTTACTATGCTAGCTCCTCTTTTTCTATCTTTTATTACACCTGGAAATATTTTAAACACTTTTCATGGTTAAATCTATTAGGAGCCTGTTTAAAACAAATATGCTGAAAAATATTTATGATATAAGAATTTTCAAACAAATTAAATATACTTAGTACTGTACAATACACATACCCTTTCAAAGTTCTATTTGTAGCGAAGTTATACAATTGCAGACAATAAATGTAGTAATTACAAAAAAAGTGATACAAACACAAAAAGCAAGTTTTTACTCCAGGTAAAATTTGTCACCTATAGTTTTAGTAGAATGATAAGTGTACCAAGATTTATTTTGCCACTGTATATAGTATCATCAATACATACACCATTTATTTATTTTAAAATGTAGAGAAAAATAAACCACCAATAGATTCACTGTAAAAGCGAATGGTTTTTCACATCTCAGTGCCCTACGATTGGGACTGCTCATGAGGAACTAGCCTGCAGGATGGGAATGAATCCATATAATTAAACCAATACACGGCACAGGCTACATCTTCACTATGGGGGGGGGGTCGATTTAAGATACTCGCGTAGCTGAATTCGACGTATCCGAGGCGACTTACCCCGCCGTGAGGACGGCGGCAAATCGACCTCCGCAGCTCCCCCGTCAACGGCGCTTACTCCTACCAGTGGCTGGTGGAGTACAAGCATCGATTCGGGGATCAATTGTCACGTCCCGACAAGACGCGATAATTCGATCCCCGAGAGATAGATTTCTACCCGCCGATTCAGGCAGGTAGTGAAGACGTAGCCACAGAGATCGAAGACCTAACTCTGCTGGATTCTGCACACACAGAAACAAAGCTACATCACTATTTTAGTGTTGCCAATGGATGTTGTCGAGAGTGCTGCTGTGAGCCACACATAACGAAGAGGAGAGGTATGAGATATGGCAAAAACACCACAATGCTGGCCTTGTCAAAAGACCTGGAAGACAAACTTGTTTGTAAAGAAACCAAAAGCTACATTAAAAAAGAGAATCAAATACAGTATCTTAGAACCAAATTTTCTCTCTCTTAAAGTGATTATAATATGAAGGTAAGAAAGGTCTTCCTAAATTAAACAGCTGGGGAAAAAATAGCTTAAAAAGTTATTCCTTCATTACTGAAATATTTTCATAGTTATTTTAGTCGGGCAGGAGAAATCATTTTCTTTACTTGAGTCTCTGTTAAAGAGATGGCATTTCTTTTCATTCCCAACCTGCACCCTTCATCTCTTCCTTCCACATTCTTTCCCCCTCTGCCCCCATATGTGTGGCTTTTTTCTCTCCTTCCCCTTTGCAGCTCCTTCAATCTTTAAGGTAACAGTAACAAAACAACTAAAGAAACCACAGAAAGATATCTAATCTGTTAACCCCTGCACTACAGCCTATAATGAGCTGTGTTTTGTCCACCCCATTGTAGCATTTGCACATACACAAATCTTCGTGTTATGTGCAGATTGTGTATTAGTAATTAAACTACTGCTAGATTGGTGCTGAAAACACCAACGATGCTAGAGAATAAATGAGAATAAACTAAAAAAAGCTGCATTCTATACACAAGAAAAAAAAAGTTGCCAGAGAGAAAGAAGATCAACTCAGAAAATAAAATTTATTTTCAACTTCCTATTGGTATCAGTCAACAATTTCTTTAATGAAGGTATTAAAGAAGACTAACACCAGTCCCTGTGATAACTAGCAA
The DNA here is from genome assembly GCF_013100865.1 of Trachemys scripta elegans. Classification (NCBI taxonomy): domain Eukaryota; kingdom Metazoa; phylum Chordata; order Testudines; family Emydidae; genus Trachemys; species Trachemys scripta. The sequence continues at coordinate 210,770,088 of NC_048298.1, forward strand.
TCCAGTCACAAAACTTGGTAGCTTAGTGTGTATAATTATCCTCTTAACAGCTCTTGTTCTTCATCCAGTTTTAAATGTACATGATAATATTGAAGCCATTAGGAATTAGTGGAAAATAATCTCTCATGAGACTATATCTAAAGCTTTAAGAACCCTAAAGATATGTACACGTTTACCTTCATCTACTAATTCTGAAATTCTATAACAACAGCAATTCAAGTCTGGCAATACCTGTTCCTCAAAGCCATGCTGCCTACTATTTATGGTTCAGTTCTTTTACTGATTTTTCTTGATTGGTTCTCTTTCAATATTTGTTCCATATGTTACTAGGGATAAAGGCTAGATTAGCAAGAGAGTCATTGCCAAGGTCACTTTAAAAAAAATTAGTATGAGCTTCCTTCCACAAACCAGTCTACCTGCATATCAACAGTTAAAATTACAATATAAACATTATTGGTTGTAAGTTAAAACTAATACCTCAAGTTCCACCTGAAAACATATTGGCCATGAGCAAAGATCACACAGCACAGGTGCAACTGTGCTCCTGATGTCAAACTGCACTAGTAAGTGTACTACCATTTGCTGCACTAGTTTCAGCTTCAGAACAGTCTAAAGCTCTGTCTACACTACCCACAGGGGGTGTGAACAGCAGTGCATGCTGAAGTGCTGCACTGTAACTTCGCCATATGAACTCACCGGGTGCAAAGTAAACTGTTCCTAGATGGCATTAGTGTAGTTCTGTTTGAAAAAAATTACATCAGACACAAACTAGGAACCTTATAGTTTGTGCCCACAGCTTCCACACAGGGGAGTTTCAGCACGCTGCTATTCACACACCCCGTAGTCCGAACTGTGAGACCATACAGACACAGCCTCCGGTGTATAGCGCCAGTGAAAGGACAGTACACCAATCTAATATCGAGGTGACAAAGGCATAAATAATCATTACAAGATCCAGATAAGAAAAGGCGATAGCCATTAACTCAGATATCCAGCAGCAACCTAGGATCTAGTAATATACCTGAGCACAAAACGTGTGTCCATACACGGTTTATCAAGGTACTACTGTAAAAGCAAACAACAAGGGAACTAGTCTAATTTTAATACAGCCAAACCTTAGTTGCTTAAGAACAAATACCAAGGCTGCTCAAACCTGTTCATGGCACGAAACTGCTACTAACATTTGCGAGACAAGGTGGGTGCGGTAATATTGGTGAGAGACACAAGCTTTTAAGCCACACAGAGTTCTTCTTCAGGTCTGGAAAACCTGAAGAAGAGCTCTGTATAATCTCGAAAGCTTGCTTCAGGCTATGGCTAACTACAGAGCTTACAGCAGCTCAGCTGCACTGAAGCAGCTGCACAGCTGTAACTAGGGTGACCAGATCACCACACTAAAATATCGGGACACACTGGGGTGCCATCAGCCCCGCCCACAGTCCACCCCCGCTCCTCCACCACTCTGCCCCAGGTCCCACCCACTCGCTCTCCCCTTCCCCCCCACCAGGACAGTCCTGATTTTATTGGGACATCTGGTCACCCTCGCTGTAACGCTGCTTGTGAAGTACTAACGCAGATGCTCTAAGCCGAGAGCTTTCCCATCGACTTAATTGCTCCGGCCCCAGCAAGTGGCAGTAGTTATGTCAGTGGGAGAGCTGTCCCCACTGGTGTTTAGGTCAGTGTAACTTACTTTGCTCAGGGAGTTGTTTTATTCACATCCCTGAGTGACATAATTTATATCCACTTAAACTGTAGTGTGTACATAGCCTCTCTCACCAACAGAAGTTGGTCCAATAAAAGATTCTCTCATCCACCTTTTGTCTCTCTAACATCCTGGGAAAAAACACTGCTACACCACCACCGCATACTAACATGTGAATCCAGCAAGCTCCTATTTACAGTTATATCACTAGAACTTCAGTTGTTCCCCATCTATAGCTCACTCATCGAGACAAACAAAGGGACACTGGAAAAAGTCACACCCAGAATTGGAACACATATTCAGATTCTCTGTAGAGAGGGGAAAGGACTGAATGAGCTTAGAGACTGAACTATCAGCCAAGATTCAGGTTCTGTGTTTTGTTTGGCTCTGCTAATCCTACACTTCATCTATAGGAGAGTCCACCTCCAAAAATAAAACAAAGCTGTCCTGAATACTTTGTATTCAGGTTCAAATCATAGATAAAGATGCAGGACAAGAACGGTTACTCAATGTTCTCATAACTGTTGTTCTTCAAGAGGTGTTGTTCATGTCCATTCCAATCAGGTGTGTGCGCGCACACGCGCACAGTAGCTGGAAGATTTTTCCCCAGCAGCATCCATGGGGGTCAGCCTGAGCGCCCCCTGGGCACCCAATAAATGGCCCTGCCAACCCGCCACCTCTTCAGGTTCCTTCTTGCTGGCTAATCTGACAGAGGGGTAAGGAGGGTGGGTATTAGAATGGACATGAACACCACATCTCAAAGAACAACAGTTATGAGAAGGTGAGTAACAGTTTTTTCTTCAAGTGCTTGTTCATGTCAATTCCAATAAGATGACTCACAAGTTCAAGTTCAGGAGGTGGGATCAGTGTTGTCCACTGATTGGAGCACTGCTCATCCGAAGGCTGCATTGTCTCTGGCATGCTGGATAAGCGCATAGTGCATGGTGAAAGTATGAATAGAGGACCATAGGCGTGAGCAGCACATTTCATTAGGGTGTGCACCCAGGGAGCCCTGCCCTAGCCCCGCCCCCCGCCCTGCCCCCATCCACTTCCTCCTACTTCCCACTCCCTGACTACCCCCTCCTGGGACCCATGCCCCTATCTAAGCCTTGTCCCCTAACTGCCCCCCAGGATCCCACCCCCTATCTAAGCCTCCCTGCTCCTTGTCCCCTGACTGCCCCCCTAGGACCCTACCCCCTACCTTTCCCTTGACTGCCCACCCTTCTCCACACCCCCGCCCCCAGACAGACCCCCAGGACTCTCACGCCTATCCAACCACTCCCCGCCCCCTGACAGCCCCCCCCAGAACTCCCAACTCATCCAACCCCCCACAGCTCCTTGTCCCCTGACCACCCCCTCCAGAGACCGACCCCCACCCTAACTGCCCCCGCCAGGACCCTCCTTACTCCCTGTCCCCTGACTGCCCCAATCCCTATCCACTCCCAACCCCCTGACAGACCCCGGGACTCCCATGCCCCATCCAACCCCCCTCCCCCCCGCTCCCTGACTGCCCCCTCCAGAGACTCCCCCCACCCCTAACCACCCCCCGCGGGATCCCACACCCTATCCAACCCTCCCTGCTCCCTGTCCCCTGACTGCCCCCACCCCTTATCCAACCCCCCTCCACGGACCCCTTACCATGAGGCTCCTAGCTGCATGTTTGGCTCTGTGCAGAGCCAGATACACTGCCCCGCAGGAGCGGGCAGTCCCGCCCCCTCAGAATGCTGCACACACGGCAGCATGGCTCCGGATGAACAGGGAGCATGTCTGCCTCCCCGCAGAGGCGAACACTGCCCCACGGGAGTGTGCAGCCCCAGCCCCCAGAGCGCTGCGCACGCGGCAGCACGGCTCCAGGGGAGAGGGGAAGGCAGGGGGGAGAGGGGAGCGACTTGCTGCGCTCGGCTGGGCGCTCCAGCCTGGGAGCATGGACCCCACGGCTTGCCGCAGCGGAAGAGTGGGGCCATTTTCCCACCCCTGCATTAGGGTGTTCCTGGGCACACCCGGCACACCCCGTACGCACGCCTATGCGGGGGACCATGTTGCCACTCTGCAGATTTCCTGAGTGGGAACCTGAGCCAGGAATGCTGTTGATGAAGCCTGCACCATGGTGAAGTGCGCAGTGATGGGAGGTGCAGGAACCCCCACCAGGCTGTAGCACTCACAAATGCAGGGCGTGATCCATAATGAAATGTGATGCGACCACACAGGCAGACCTTTAATTCTGTCCGCCACTGCCACGAATAAGTGGCTTGATTTTCTGAACAGCTTCGTTCTCTCAATGTAGGAAACTAGCGCCCTACCGACATCCAGTGAGTGCAGTCTTTGCTCCCTGCTGCTGGAATACAGCTTAGGGTAGAATACCAGGAGAAAGATGACCTGGTTGATGTGAAACTGCAATACAACCTTTGGTAGGAAAGCAGGATGGAGGTCTGAGCTGAACCTTGTCCTTATAGAACACAGTATAAGGGAGCTCTGATATTAGGGCCTTAAGTTCAGACACCGTCCTGGCCGACGTTATCGCTACCAGGAACATGACCCTGTAAAAAGAGAGAGCAGGGAGCACAACGCCAAGGGTACAAAGGGTGGTCCTATGCGTCTAGAATGGACCAGGTTGAGGTGCCAAGCCGGGACAGGCTGCCTTTTAGAAACTGGCTGACTATCGGGTTAGCAAAGACAGAACTGTCCTCCACAACTGGGTGGAAGGCCGAGATGGCAGCCAAGTGAACCCTTATTGATGACATCGAAAGCCCCTGCTGCTTCAGATGAAGGAAGTTGTCCAGAATAAGTGGCACAGACTAGCATTGGAAACAAATGGCACTGTGCCGACCAGATTAAAAATCTCTTTCACTTGTCAAGGCAGGTAGCTCTCGTAGAGGGTTTCCTGCTGCCAAGGAGGACTTGTCTAACCTGGTCTGAACAGGAAAGCTCTACTTTCAACCACGGAGCTTTCATACAGTGAGGTGCAGCGACCCAAAGTTCGGATGTTGGAGACTCTGATCTTATGTCAGAAGGCCCGGGAAGAGCGGCAGGGTGACTGGAGCTTCCAAGGACATGTCTAGGAGAGATATGTACCAGTGCTGGCAGGGCCAGGCTGGAGCTATCAATATGACCTCAAGATCTGGAGGGAATGAGCTCAGGACTACTTTGTGAACGAGCGGTATGGGTGGGAAGACACATAGGAGACAACCTCCCCAAGGGAGGAGCAACGCGTCCATGCTGGAGACCAGGCTGTGATTTTTGGAAGGAGCAGAACTGCTGGCACTTCCTGTTACATCACATAGTGAAGAGGTCTATCTGGGGAAATCCCCACCTCTGGAAAATTGAATGTCCGGGCAAAGGGACCACTCGTGGCCATGAACAGACCTTCTGAGGTGGTCCGCCAGCTCCTTTTGTACCCCAGGGAGGTACAACACTTACAGGCGTATTGAAATGTTCTATACAGAAGTCTCACAGCATGAGGACTTCCTGGAACAGGGGAGAGGAGCATGCATCCCGTTTGTTGATATAGAACATTGTCGTGGTATTGTCCATCGTAATTGGTGCACATTGTCCCGTTAAGTATGCCCGGAAGGTCTGGCATGCTATGCGCACCGCTCTCAGCTCTCTGACATTGATGTGGAGAGCCAGATCCGCCTGAGACCAGAGACCCTTAGTCCTGCGGTCTCCTAGATGTGCTCCCCAGCCCAATTCTAATGCATGTATCACTAGCGAAAGAGACAGTCGTGGACTGGTGAAGGGGACCCCTAAGCACACCTCCTGAGGGTCGAGCCACCACAGGAGGGAGTTGAGGGTCGGGCAAGGCAGGGTCATGATCCTGTCCAAGCTGTCCCGGGCTGACTGATACACAAATGCTAACCATGACTAGAGCGATCAGAGCCTCAGTCTGGCATGTTGCACCATGTAGCTACAAGCAGCCATGTGTCCCAGAAGCTTCAGGCAGTTTCTTGCTGTGGTGGTGGGAAACTGTCAGAACTCGAATGATACTGGCCAGGGTCTGGAACCTCACTTCCAGCAGTTATTCCCTGGCTTGAGTCGAGTCCAGTACTGCCCCTATAAACCCTATCCTCTGAACAGGGGACAGAGTCGATTTTGCTTAGTTTAGAAGGAGACCCAAGTTGTCAAAGGTGGCCCTGATGAATTGGACTTGAGCTTCCACTTGGGTCCTGGTCGTTGAGGTACGGAAACACCTGTACCTGGTGCCTGCGCAGGAATGCAGCAACAACTGCCATGCACATGGTGAAGACTCAAAGTGCTGCTGACAGGCCGAAAGGAAGGACTGTAAATTGGTAGTGAGTATTGTTCACCACAAACCTGAGGTACTTCCTGTGGGGCTGAGTGATTGCAATATGAAAGTAAGCGTCCTTCAAGTTGAGGGCAGCATACCAATCTGCTGGATCCAGTGAGGGGATGAGGGAGGCCAACGAAACCATGTGGAAGTTTGGTTTCTTCACAAACTTGTTGCGTTCTTGCAGATCCAGGATGGGCCTGCAGCCACCTTTGGCTTTCGGTATTAGGAAATACCGGGAATAAAAGCCCTCACCCTTGTGCTCCTGAGGAACCTCCTCCACTGCCCCTAGAGATAAGAGCAACTGCACCTCCTGGATAAGGAGTGCCTCATGAGAAGGGTCACTGAAGAGGGACGGGGAAGGGGGGGTGGAAGGGTGGGAGAGCACAGAATTGGATGGAGTATCCCCTCTCTACCATGCAGAGCACCCAGCGGTCTGAGGTGATACGGGACCATGCACAGTAGAAAGGGGATAGTCAGGACGAGAAGATAAGGCGGGGTGGATCCAATCTTTGCTGTGGTACTCTGTCCTCAACCGTGCCTTCAGAAGGCCAGTTTGGACCCTGAATACGGCTTGGGTTGTCCCAGGCCCTGGCCAGAGGGTTGACGCAGCCTTCTCCTGCTGGTCCTGCTTCTCCTTCTGGACCTGTCCCCTGGAGGTTCGTGACCGAACCACTGAGGAGGCCACGGACAGAAGTGTCTCCGCTCTGTCGATGGTGTACAGAGACACAGGCCCCGAGTGTGGCTCTAGAATCCTTTATGCTGTTTAGCGTCTTGTCCATTTTCTCCAAAATGGAGTCTCCCCCCTCAAAAGGCAGGTCTTGTATGGTCTGCTGGACCTCATAGCGGAGACCAGAAACCTGGAGCCATGAGCCCCTTCTCAGGCTACTCCTGTGGCCATAATCCTTGTGGCAGCATCTGGCCCGTCAAGTGCTGCCTGTAGGGACATCCTAGAGATCAGTCTTCCTTCTTCAACCAAAGCCAAAAATATGGCACAGGAGTCTGAGGGGAGCAACTCCGTGAATTTAGTCATCACCGAGCAAGTATTGTAGGAGTACATGCTGATGATGGCCTGCTGGTTAGATATTTGGAGTTACAGTTCCCCCGTTGAGTACACCTTTTGCACGAATAGGTCTAGTTTTTTAGCATCCCTATTCTTAAGGGAAGGGCCCTGAAAGCCTTGCCTCTCCTGCTGGTTAGCAGCATCCACCACCATAGAGTCACCACCGGGATGGAGCCTGCGGTGCCGGCGCATCCTCCTGCCTCGGGGGCAAGAACCACACCGTGAGACTCAGCAGGTCCTGAGCTACCTCAAAAGCATCCAGGGTGGATGGGAGCAGCAGATGCTCCGAGGGGTTCAGCAAGCGTGACGGGCCCAGACTCGACTACCTCACTTGGGCAGGAGTCGACGTAGCCCCACTCTGAGCCTCGGAGCCAAGACTTGCCAAGGGGGATTGGCCTCTTTGCGTTCTCCTCTTCTTCTGCGGCAGCGATTAGGATCGGTGCCGAAGGCTGGAGTGCCCCGAGAGGCTTCATGACAGTGCTGAGCCTCCTTGGGAGTGTCTTTCTTCGACACCAGATCTTTCAAAGGTGGCTCTGGAGCACTCTGCGCCAAAGACGACGTACTGGGAGCAGGATCCCTGGCACCTGGGTCTGACTGAGGTCGGGAGAGCTGCCTCCATAAGGAGGATTTTAAGCTGCTGCTCCCTCTCTTTAAGAGTTCTTGGTCGGAATTCCTGATAGATCTTGCAGCGGTCTTTTTGGTGACCCTCGCCCAGACACCTTAAGTGGGGGTCACTTTTAGGAATGCATTTCACACAGTCCTGGCAAGTCTTGAAGCCAGGGGATTGTGGCATGCCCCGGTGTCAAATAAGGGGGGTGGGGGAGAACCCGTTTGTAACTGAAACTTGTAAGTGAACTAACTATGCTATACTAACCAACTAGAATTAACTATCTACAGTGAAAACCGAAAGTACTGCTAAGCCACTTGCCGAAGCAAGAGCGAGGGGAAGTTCCAGATACCGTCACCGGTGGTAAGAAGGAAGTGAGGGGTTGGCAGGATGGCAAGGCTCTTCATTGGGCGTAAAAGGCAGGACTCTAGGGGGCACCCAGGCCGACCCCCATGGAGGCTGCTAGGGGAAAAATCTTCTGGCTACTGTGCAGGTGCGCATGCACACACCTGATTGGAATTGACATGAACAAGCACTCGAAGAAGAATTGTGAGCACCTCAGAGAGCTATGGCCAAAATTTTCAAAACTGGATGCCTAACATTTTATAAACACAACTTATCACCCTAGTGACCAGTTATATGAATTTGAAGGTATTTGGATAAAAACATTAGACGCACCCAAAGAATGCTAGACCTCCATTCCTCCTTACCCCTTCTATCCTCATTCCCTCCTCCTGGACCTGTCCTCTCTTTCCCTGCTCTCCCTATTCATTATTGTCTTCTCCTATTTTAGTATGGAAACTCCAACTATAACATGTTATGTCTATGTAGTATTCTCTCGTCTTGTATCGTCTCTGATCTTGCAGCTTTGATGAGTTGTAAAATTGCATAATTCAATTGGAGACCCTATGAAGTGTGCAAGTATTTGAGAACATATACAAGCTGTAAGTCATTCACTTTTTGTTCCTTTCATTGTCTGTTTCTTTACTGGGGGGAGGAAGGGGAAGAGAGGGGGGAAAAAAACCCACAATAAAAAATTAATCACGCACACAAAAGAAAAATGACAGCAGTAGGAGACAGTGCCACTTAGAACAACTTTTAAATCCCCCACTGTGAACAGACCTGCCCCCAAATCACATAGAGCCCAAAATGCCTATGGTGACTCAGAAGGGTTACCAACATCTTCTAAACAGGGCAAAAGTAGAAAGGAAAAATAAACACTTGCTCATTGATCTTCTGCTCTCCATTTTTCTCGCAGAGCCTAATTTTCATTAATCTACAGGATTTACTCCACTCCACACTGCAGGATAAAGAAGAACTTTTAGTTCTTAGTCTTTAAAGTACAAGAAAAATAAGGTATTAAATAAAGGTGAAAATAGAGAGTATTTATTAATACCCTATGAATGCCGGAACTAAACTTTGTGGTTATTCCAACACAGACCAAAATAACCACAATGACTGCTATCCCATATAATTTTCAACCCTAGTATTACTCTGATTGTTGGTTCATTATTCAGATTTTTTTTTAAATAAAACCCATGAAATCACTTTCTTAAACAAAAAAAGCACACATCTGCTAAAAATAAACCACCAAGAGGTCCAAAAAAGCCCAAAATGTCTAATTATAAATTAATAGCATCAGGTACTATACTGCTATTAAGTGAACAAAAATGTAATGTGTAACTAGCCCTTAGAAGTATTTACCAGATTTCTACTATTCATTCTTGATGCTTTTTTCAAAATCAGACCCACAGAGAATGTTTTTTCTTTCTTCTTTTAAATTAATAACTTCCCTCTCAGCCAACCTCATAAAAAATTAAACAAAAAAGTATCCAGAACATGCCAAAAAGAAAAGACACTTCACTGCCATTTGCCATGATAACAAAAGTATCGTTTTACTTACTTGACTCAAGATTACTTATCCGCCACACACTTAAAATGAACCTAAAGAAATTTCTAGTGTAGTAAACTTTGTTACTTTGAATTCTTCCTGACTCACTGGTTGCACTTCCTGACTCTCAAACTTTGTTCGACTATGACATCAGCTGATTCAATTGTTAATTCCAGGGCCATCAACTCCCCATCAGGAAGGGAAGCCAGCCCAGCTCTTCCCTGGCACAGCACCATTTTTATATCCCTCATACCGTTTCCCCTCTTTCTCAGCTTCCTTCATAGCACTACTCCCTCTTGAGAAAAGCCCACCTGCAGCAGGAAATGAGAGGAGCGGGAAAGAGTATTCACTCATGTGTTGCTCTATTTTCTCCCTGTATTTACAGCAGAGAGATGAGAAGAGAATCAACAGAGAAGCAGGAGAACCAAGGAGCTTCAAAAAGGAGAAGCAACCCAAGGTAAAATCAACAAGCACAGAGCAGGAAACATTGTAGGGAAGTAAGGAAAAGGAGAGGATGTGGGGGCAACAATGGCACAGAGTTTAAAAAAAAGGCAAAAAAGGGGAACATTTTAGAGAAGAAAACATACAAAAAATTCTAAAAATTAGTCAAGTCAGGGGACAACTTGGGCAATGAATACATTTAAAAAACATCAAAACACAGAATGGAATAAGAAGAGAAGGGGAAAGAGGGAAAAACAGTATTTTATTAAAATATGAATTGTGTAGAAAGCCTATTTTACTCAAATTTTGAATCTAAGATTTAAATCATGGTATGGCTAATTAAAAATATTAATAGCCTGAACTTTTTCTTGGGGACATGTTACCTTGTGAGGATGCTAAAAGCCACCTTAAATTTTCATTCTGAAAAAGATGCGTTATGAACTATTCATTTAATTATATTTACATTTATATTTATAGTCAGTCATTTTCAAAAAGAGTTAAAACATTCAGGTACTATCACCCTGTAAGGCCATGTCTACACTACCCGCTGGATCGGCAGGTAGTAATCGATCTATCGGGGATCGATTTATCGCATCTTGTCTAGACACGATAAAATCAATCCCCGAATCGACGACTGTACTCCACCTTGGCAGGAGGAGTAAGCGGAGTCGATGGGGGAGCCGCGGCGGTCAACTTGCCACCATGAGGACAGCCAGGTAAGTCGAACTAAGATACTTAACTTCAGCTACGCAAGTAGCGTAGCTGAAGTTCCGCATCTTAGTTCGATTCTCCTCCCCCCAGTGTAGACCAGGCCTAACATTCTTTGCCAATTTTTGTTTGGGGGGGCAGGGGGGGTTTATAATCATATTCCTTTTTTTAAAAAAAAATGTCCCTCTGCCCTATTGCTCTGCAACAAACACACACAAATAAGGGAAATTGAGTGTATACAAGGTTCTGTTAAATGCACAAGAAATATATTGAAAGAGCAGAAAATAAACAGCTTTTCTCTAATGTTCTTTAGTTATAGCAAATGTAGTTATAAGGAAAGTGGGTAAAAAATTTCCAAAAGGAAGTGAAATTTAAATTGATGGCATCCCTTTGTAAGTTACATTTAATAAAGGAACTTAGTCTTCTTTGGAATTGGCACAGAAATTAAAATATTTTATATTTTATTGTAGTTTTCATTTAAAGTGAAGGAAAAAAATGCCTGTACAGCTAGGGCTCAAGTGCATTACATTAGCATCATGTCACAGTCAGATGCATTTCTCAGAAGTAGTAGGGGGGAGGGGTTAGAACAAGTTCTAACTGATTGAAGATAGATTTTGTGTTTGTATTTCTATGGTGATGTTGAAGACTAGTGAGAGTTCAATTAGATTAGCGGGTCTGATATCATTTGAAGACTTATTATGCACAATAAAATACTACAGAGATTAGATTTTAAAAAACTTATTTTAAGTTTGGCAGGATCCAAAATACCAGTCTCTCTTTTTTAAATTTTACCTATTTGATAAGTATGCATGTTCTCCCGCCCCCTACCTTTTCCAAATCAACTCAAGAAAACAAAAAGTCAGTAGTCCACTCATGAATAAAGCATACATTAACAAAGGAAAGAGATATGGTTTTGATAAAGAAATATTTCGACTCCACCTTCCAAGAGATTATTTGATAGAGAATGAAAGAGAAGGTTACTCACCTTGTGCAGTAACTGAGGTTCTTCATGTGTTTATGGTTGCTTTACATGATATTTCACCTGTCCTGTTTATGTAACACTTTAAAAATCAGCAAAAGGGTTATATAAATAAAATTTATTATGAAACAAAAAGGCAAAAAACTATTATGTACATAGTTTAGTCCCATTCAGTGTCTACTCGGCGCTTCTTGGCTTGTCTCTTGTATTCATTAAATGGAGCATCTCTTGTCATTTTCCAGCAATAGTCTGCAAGCATTGATGGGCTCCATTTGCCCTGATAGCGTTTCTCCATTGTTGCAATGTCCTGGTGAAATCGCTCGCTGTGCTCGTCGCTCACTGCTCCGCAGTTCAGTGGAAAAAAAATCTAGATGAGAGTGCAAAAAAATGTATCTTTAGTGACATGTTGCAACCAAGGCTTTTGTATGCCTTGAGGAGGTTTTCCACCAACAACCTGTAGTTGTCTGCCTTGTTGTTTCCGAGAATATTTATTGCCACTAACTGGAAGGCTTTCCATGCCGTCTTTTCCTTGCCACGCAGTGCATGGTCAAATGCATCATCTCGAAGAAGTTCACGAATCTGAGGACTGACAAAGACACCTTCCTTTATCTTAGCTTCACTTAACCTTGGAAATTTTCCACGGAGGTACTTGAAAGCTGCTTGTGTTTTGTCAATGGCCTTGACAAAGTTCTTCATCAGACCCAGCTTGATGTGTAAGGCTGGTAACAAAATCTTCCTTGATTCAGCAAGTGGTGGGTGCTGAACACTTTTCCTCCCAGGCTCCAATGACTGTCAGAGTGGCCAATCTTTCTTGATGTAGTGGGAATCTTTTGCACGACTATCCCATTCGCAGAGAAAACAGCAGTACTTTGTGTATCCAGTCTGCAGACCAAGCAAGAGAGCAACAACCTTCAAAATCGCCACAAAGCTGCAACTGATGTTGGTCATAGTTTATGCACCTCAAAAGTTGTTTCATGTTGTCATAGGTTTCCTTCATATGGACTGCATGACCAACTGGAATTGATGGCAAAACATTGCCATTATGCAGTAAAACAGCTTTAAGACTCGTCTTTGATGAATCAATGAACAGTCTCCACTCATCTGGATCGTGAACGATGTTGAGGGCTGCCATCACACCATCGATGTTGTTGCAGACTACAAGATCACCTTCCATGAAGAAGAATGGGACAAGATCCTTTTGACGGTCACAGAACATGGAAACCCTATCACCACCTGCCAGGAGATTCCACTGCTGTAGTCTGGAGCCCAGCACCTCTGCCTTACTCTTGGGTAGTTCCAAATCTCTGACAAGGTCATTCAGTTCACCTTGTGTTATGAGGTGTGGTTCAGAGGAGGAGGATGGGAGAAAATGTGGGTCCTGTGACATTGATGGTTCAGGACCAGAAGTTTCATCCTCTTCCTTGTCTGAGTCAAGTGAGAATGATTCTGGTGCATCAGGAACCGGCAGTCCTTCTCCGTGGGGTACTGGGCGTATAGCTGATGGAATGTTTGGATAATGCACAGTCCACTTGTTCTTCTTTGACACGCCTTTCCCAACTGGAGGCACCATGCAGAAGTAACGATTGCTGGTATGATCTGTTGGCTCTCTCCAAATCATTGGCACTGCAAAAGGCATAGATTTCCTTTTCCTGTTCAACCACTGGCGAAGATTTGTTGCACAAGTGTTGCAGCATATGTGTGGGACCCACCTCTTGTCCTGATCTCCAATTTTGCAGCCAAAATAAAGATGATAGGCTTTCTTAACCACAGTGGTTATACTGCGCTTTTGTGATGCAAAAGTCACTTCACCACAAACATAGCAGAAGTTATCTGCACTGTTCACACAAGTACGAGGCATCTCTGCTCACTTTGGCTAAACAGAAATGTGTCCCTTTGCAAAATCAAACACTGACAAATAAGAGAGCACGACACTGATTTCTAGAGCTGATATAGGGCAATTTGTTCAGCGGAGTGATGTAAGCTTCGTTATGATTGCATCATCCATGACTTCTAGGAATAACATGATGCAATTCATATCATGTATGACGCAATACCACCTTCAGACTGCATCATTCATTGTTTTGCCTAAAAAGCAAGTACTGTCCAAACCCAGTCATAGATTTATTCATAGATACAGTCAAAGATGTATTTTGGTCATTTCTGGTTTAAATTGAGATCCCTTCCCTTTATAACTCACTTATCCTCCGCCATTCCCAAGTCAAGGGTCGTATATACTGACCCAATAGCATATCTTGAAAACTAGAGCCAAGCAACAATTTTAAGAGTCATTTTTGTTCTCAGTGACCCAGAATTAGTAAAGTTTGACTGCTTTATTTCAGAAGCATTTTGGCTGTAGAGCAGTGTAATCAGACCTCAGTGGTTCAGAAGACAAATTAACTATCAACATTATCCAAAACACAGTAGTGTGAATTCATTGTTTCATTTAAATATTATATATAAAATAAAAATACACACACACACAAATATTCTTATTTTATCCACTACAACTGGATAACATAGTAAAAGCATCCTGATTGGTTAGTAATTAAATCACACAGTGTTTTAATATCACGTGCTGCAAAGAGCCACAGGAGACCCATTAAAGCCTCACTTTCAGTTCGTGAGCCTCAGTGAGCATCACGGATCTAAATCAGTGGTTCTGAAACTTCACTGCACCGCAACCCCTTTCTGACAACAAAAATTACTACACAATCCCCAGAGGTGGGACTGAAGCCTGAGCTTGCCTGAGTCCCACCACCCGAGGGGGGGGCGCAAAGCCAAAGCCCCACTGCCCCAGGCGAGGGAGGGCCAAAGCCCCACCACCCAGGGGTGAAGCCCTCTGGCTCGGGCTTTGGCCCTGGGTGGTGGGGCTCGGGCTTCGGCCCCATGCCCCAGCAAGTCTAATGCCAATCCTGGTAACCACACTAAAATGGGGTCACAACCCACTGTTTGAGAACCATTAATCTAAACCATCCAAGGCAAAGGACTTCCCTGGCCTCTTTTTTAAATCCTCCAGGGAAGGAGCTTCCACAACTTCCTTAGGCAGTTTGTTTCATTGTGCTATTGTTCTTACAGTTTGGAAGTTTTTCCTGAGATTTAATCTAAATCCTGTATGCAGTAGCTTGAATCCACTGTCTCTTGTCCTGTCCTCTGTGGCAAGAGAAAACAGTTTTTCTCCGTCCTTTTTATGGCAGCCTTTCAAGTATTTGAAAACAGTTATATCTCCTTAATCTCCTCTTTTTCAAACTAAACCTACCTAGTTTCTTCAGCCTTTGCTCATATGGCTTGCATTCTATCCCTTTGATCATCTTTGTTGCTCACATCTTTTCCAGTTTCTCTACATCCTTTCTATACACCAGTGCCCAAAATTGGACACAGTACTCCAGCTGCAGCCTAACCAGCGCCAAGTAGAGCGATACTATCACCTCCCATGACTTGCATGCTATGCTCTATTAATGCAATCCAAAACTGCATTCATTTTTTTGCAACAGCATCACATTATATATTCTCATATATGCAACAATGTTATCTCAACATTAAGTCAATATGCCTGAAAGTTTAATTCAAGTCAGTTTGCCCCTGACTTTACAGTTTTAAGAGACACCGTTAAACACACCTGAATGTAATAAACAAACATCAGAAGGAAAAATATTTTAAGTTTCTTATTTGCTACGTTTGATAGCACTTTTAGTATGCTCTAACTCATTATAGATACTACAGTGATAGTGACCCTAAGCACTACACATGTATTTAAAAATAGAAATGACAACATCTCTTTTTCCCAGCCTATAGTCGCTTGATATTTTTGTATGGGTGGGTGAGAGCCTGTGGGTCAGAAATTCATTGCGGAAAAGCCAAGTCGTAGGGTTGAGTTTTGCGAGTAGTTCTGAATGCAGTCATTATGTCTTGCAGGAGTTCAGTAACCCACATCCAGCGCCTGTGAAAACTGTCACAGTAATCATGAGTAAGGCTAACATTTAGTCACGGGTATTTTTTAGTAAAAGTCATGGACAGGTCACAGGCAATAATCAAAAATTTACAGCTCCGTGACCCGTCCATAACTTGTATATACCCATGACTACATCTTGGGTGTTTGGGGGGTCTCCAGGGCACCCACTGTGTTCCGGGGCAGCAGTCCGGGACAACCACTGTTGCTGGGGGACCAGTAGCGGGGCTGGCCCCAGACTGCCACGGTTGCTGGGGGGGGCAGGGGAAGGGGGGGGCAGGTGCAGAAGTCATGTAATCCATGACTTCTGTGACAGACTCACAGCCTCAGTCATGAGCCTCTCCTTTGGGGGGTGTGGGGGGAGATAGGGAAGATTGCTGGTTCCACTGAAATATAGCAGTCTTAGGAAGTCATGGAGGAAGAGACAATCTGTTGGGTAACCAAGGCCAGTCCCAGAGAAAAGACTGTTAATATCAGACCAGAAAACCTGAAGCGGACTCTGCATCCAATGAAGATCCAATGCAGAGAGCAGAGCACTGTAGTGATTTACTCATGACCATCTGGGTTGCTCAGATAGATAATTGCTGCATTTTATACCAAATGAAACCTTTTCAGGGTGTGGGACTTTATTCCTACATAAAAGTTGTAATGACCAAGTTTGGAAGTCAAACCCTTTTAGAGTTGCTACCCACCCAGTTTTTACCCGGACGGTCCAGTTTTTGGCTTGTGTTTTCAGGTGCCATTTAGGGTTACCAGATGCCCAGACATTCTGGTTGAAAACCGGGCACCCAGCAACCCTAAATGGCACCCAAACCAAAAACAAGGTGGAAAGAGATGCCGGGTCATTAACCCATGCCAGACCCTGCTCAGCCAGGGCTGCCTCTTACATGCAGGTAGGCTCCTTGAGACGATACTGCAAGTGACCGAGGGAGGGAGGGAAAGAAAGGAATGAGCAATGGGGATGAGACCTTGGGCAAACAGATAGAGCAGGAGTGGGGCGCCAGGAAAGAGGCAAGGCAGGGGGTGAGGCCTGGAGGATCCATTACAAGCAATTAGGCCTTGTCTACACTACGAGAGTAGTTCGATTTTACTTAAATCGAATATTTGGAATCGATATTGCAAAGTCGAACGTGTGTGTCCACACTAAGGACAGTAATTCGACTTTGTGAGTCCACACTAACGGGGAAAGCGTCGACATTGGAAGCGGTGCACTGTGGGCAGCTATCCCACAGTTCCCGCAGTCCCCGCTGCCCATTGGAATTCTGGGTCGAGCCACCAATGCCTTCTGGGTAAAAAAATGTGTCGAGGGTGCTTTTGGGTAACTGTCGTCATCCATCCATCACTCACTCCCGCCCTCCCTCCCTCCCTGAAAGCGCCGGCGGGAAATCATTTCGCGCACTTTTCAAGTCATTGACAGCGCGGACGCCACAGCACTGTGAGCATGGAGCCCGCTGCAACCATCGCTGCAGTTGTGGCCGCTCTCAACGCCTCGCAGCTTATCATACAGGTTGCCCTGAGGCAGATGCAGAAAAGTCAGGCGAGGAGGCTACGTCAACGCGGTGATGGCCTGAAGTGTGAGAGTAGCACAGACCTCTCAGAAAGCAGGGGACCCAGCGCCGAGGACATCACGGTGGCAATGGGTCATGTTGATGCCGTGGAACGGCGATTCTGGGCACGGGAAACAAGCACTGAGTGGTGGGACCGCATAGTGCTGCAGGTCTGGGATGAATCACAGTGGCTGCGAAACTTCCGCATGCGGAAGGGAACTTTCCTTGAACTTTGTGAGTTGCTGTCCCCTGCCCTGAAGCGCAATGACACCCGGATGCGACCAGCCCTGACTGTCCATAAGCGAGTGGCCATAGCCCTCTGGAAGCTTGCAACGCCTGACAGCTACCGGTCAGTCGCGAGCCAGTTTGGGGTGGGCAAATCTACCGTGGGGGTTGTTGTGATGCAAGTAGCCAAGGCAATCGTTGATGTACTGCTGCCAAAGGTAGTGACCCTGGGAAACGTGGAGGCGATCATAGATGGCTTCGCAGCGATGGGATTCCCAAACTGCGGTGGGGCCATAGATGGAACTCACATCCCTATCCTGGCACCGGACCACCAGGCCAGCCAGTACATTAACAGAAAGGGCTACTTTTCCATGGTGCTGCAAGCACTGGTGGACCACAGGGGACGTTTTACCAACATCTACGTGGGATGGCCGGGCAAGGTTCATGACGCTCGTGTTTTCAGGAACTCTGGTCTGTTTAGACGGCTGCAGCAAGGTATTTACTTCCCGGACCACAAAATAACTGTTGGGGATGTGCAGATGCCTATAGTCATCCTCGGGGACCCAGCCTACCCGCTAATGCCCTGGCTCATGAAGCCCTATACAGGTGCCCTGGACACTGAAAAAGAACTCTTCAACTACCGGCTGAGCAAGTGCAGAATGGTGGTGGAGTGTGCTTTTGGACGTCTCAAGGGGAGATGGAGAAGCTTGATGACTCGCTGTGATCTCAGCGAAACCAATATCCCCATTGTTATAGCAGCTTGCTGTGTGCTCCACAATCTCTGTGAGAGCAAGGGGGAGACCTTTATGGCGGGGTGGGAGGTTGAGGAAATTAGCCTGGCTGCTGATTACTCACAGCCAGACAGCCGGGCGATTAGAAGAGACCAGCGGGAAGCGCTGTGCATCCGGGAGGCTTTGAAAGCAAAGTTCCTGAGTGAGCAGGGTAACCTGTGACTTTCTAATTTTGTGTACAGAGAAGCCTTCACCCCACTTCCAACACACGTTTCAAAATAAAAATAGTTCTACTTTGTTAAAGCACACCGTTTTCTGTAATACTGTTTTCGCGGGAATTTTTTAAAACTGGGACGCAGACTGTGGTGCGGAGCGGGTGTAGTGTAGTCGCGCGAATGCAGCTTCTAAACTGAAGGACTGACAGGCTCCGGTGCGGTGGGATGGTTCTTTCAACGGAGCCTGTCACCCCTCCTGATAGGGACTGTGTGTATGGGGGTACTATGTGACTTTGTGGCGGGGGGGGACGCTTACAGATCCCCTGCTGTGTGGCTCTGTGATCCTGCCTAAGGACCGCCGCTTCAGATCTCTAACTGCCCTCCCGTGCCACAAAGTCACAGAGCAACCCACCTCCCACCACATAACATGAAAAGAACCTCCCAGACTAACCAGGGTAAGTAGTCACTGCATCACTGCACTATGTATGTGCCCTGCTGCTGTGCCTGCCCCCGACTATGTACCCTGCCAAAGGTGACTGTCCTGTCCAATTACCAACCCCCTTTCCCCCCCTCCTCCAAAAGAACATGATGGAAACAGTAGTTAACAGAAACATATTTTTTATTAACAACTACACAGGGGACTGGGAAGTGAAACTTGGACGGGGGCTTGTGTCAGGCGGGAAGGAAAGAACTTGTCAAACTTTGGGGACTGAGAGCCTTCTGCTGCTCGAGCTCTCTGCAGGGGTGCAGTGAGAGTTAGCAGGGACTCTGCCGCCTCTCCTTCTGTGCACTTTGGGTGAAGGGAGTATGGGACTTGGTGGCGGGGGAGGGCGGTTAGAGATGGACTGCAGCGGGGCTCTGTCCTCCTGCCTCCGTTCCTGCAGAACATCCACAAGGCGCCGGAGCGTGTCCGTTTGCTCCCTCAGTAGTCCAAGCAGGGTTTGAGTCGCCTGCTGGTCTTCCTGACGCCACCTCTCCTCCCGATCCATGTTGGCTTGGTGCATTTGGGACAAGTTCTCCCGCCACTGGGTCTGCTGTGCTGCCTGTGCTCTGGAGCAGGCTATAAGCTCGGAGAACATGTCCTCCCGTGTCCTCTTCTTCTTATGCCTAATCCTCCCTAGCCTCTGGGAGTGTGATGACAGGCTAGGTTGTGAGACAGTCGCAGATGGGGCTGTGGGAATGGGAAAAAGGGAGTGAATTCCTCAGAAACATAAATGTAGTTGTGAACAAAGAACATAGTCTTTCTCTGTGAACAGGACCATGCACAGCACCTATCACATGCGCACTCAGCACAAGGTCGAATTCTCGGCCTTCGCATTCACTGTCTGTGGTTTTGCAGAGCACTTTTGAGAACCCTGTCAGGACAACGGAATTTCTGTTGCAGGCAGACATGGTAAGCCGTAGATTCGTGGCAGCTTAAAACTTTAATATTAGCAATGGCCTCATTTCACATTGAAATCAATGTCGGTCCCTGCTGCCAGCAATCCAGCAAGCAGGAAGTTTGCTCCTGTCCCACACCCTCGCGGCTGTCCCCGGGAACGATCCCTTTCGGCTGACCCTTTCCCGCCTCCACCGCGTGGCTGCAAACCAGCCAACACTAATAACATTCCCCTACCTCATTCAAAGCAGGTCTTCATGAGCGACATCACCCTCATGAGGATCTCTGAGAGCGACAGACAGAGAATGCTCCGGGAAAGCCTCCAAAGACCAGGGCCGTATGCCGCCATGCTGTGCCAAGCAATGATTCCGGAGTACTTGCTAGTCTCGTGGCGCGGCAACGTGTCCTACTACGGAGGACCCAATAAGGCCGCTCTCCCCAAGAACCTAATGCAGCGGATTTCAAATTACCTGCAGGAGAGCTTCCTTGAGATGTCCCAGGAGGATTTCTGCTCCATCCCCGGACATATAGACCGCATCTTACTGTAGCTGCAGTAGCAGGGACTACACAGTAGAGCGGCTTGGGCAGGACAATCATGCAAAACCGGACATTGCTAGATTTTTTTGAAATACTTGCACTGCCCATGACTGAACCGTTAAGTTATTCAAAGTAATCATGAGAAACCCATTTTTTACATTGTTAATAATCATGTTCTGTTACAAATAAATGTTTAGATGTTTACAACACTTACTGGATGATCCTTCACCAGATTCTGTGTCCGGGGTAACGGCTGGGGAGGGTTGGTAGGGGATCTCTGTAAGGGTGATGAAGAGATCCTGGCTGTCGGGGAAATCAGCGTTGTGAGCGCTGTCGACTGCCTCGTCCTCCTCATCTCCTTCCTCATCTTCCCCGTCCGCTAACATGTCCGAGGATCCGGCCGTGGACACTATCCCATCCTCAGAGTCCACAGTCAGTGGTGGGGTAGTGGTGGCGGCCGCACCGAGGATGGAATGCAGTGCCTCGTAGAAACGGGATGTCTGGGGATGGGATCCGGAGCGTCCGTTTGCCTCTTTGGTCTTCTGGTAGCCTTGCCTCAGCTCCTTGATTTTCACGCGGCACTGCGTTACATCCCGGCTGTATCCTCTCTCTGCCATGTCTTTAGAGATCTTCTCATAGATCTTTGCATTCCGTCTTTTGGATCGCAGCTCGGAAAGCACGGACTCATCGCCCCACACAGCGATGAGATCCAAGACTTCCCGATCAGTCCATGCTGGGGCCCTCTTTCTATTCTGAGCTTGCACTGCCATCAGTGCTGGAGAGCTCTGCATCGTTGCCAGTGCTGCTGAGCTCGCCACGATGTCCAGACAGGAAATGAGATTCAAACTGGCCAGACAGGAAAAGGAATTCAAATTCAAATTTTCCCGGGGCTTTTCCTGTGTGGCTGGTCAGAGCATCCGAGCTCGTACTGCTGTCCAGAGCGTCAACAGAGTGGTGCACTGTGGGATAGCTCCCGGAGCTATTAACGTCGATTTCCATCCACACCTAGCCTAATTCGACATGGCCATGTCGAATTTAGCGCTACTCCCCTCGTCGGGGAGGAGTACAGAAGTCGAATTAAAGAGACCTCTATGTCGAACTAAATACCTTCGCGGTGTGGACGGGTGCAGGGTTAATTCGATGTAACGGCGCTAACTTCGACATAAACGCCTAGTGTAGACCAGGCCTTAGAAAGGTGGCAACCCTAATATGAATTATTGTGTCCACGACTGTGCCCAACAGGATATAGCACAATGCCTCTGTGAAGCCAAAACGAAGATCATGAGTAACTGGACAAAGATCGGTCCAGGCAAGACAAAAGGTGAGATTATCCAATAAGCAGAAATATTAGAAGGAATCAGCCTGCAAGGAGAAACACAAAAAGTCATCTGCCCCAGGGTCAAAGTTGTACACACAAAATCCTGCTGCACTCTCCATTGCTCCTAGATGTGGAAGTGAATTAATACTAGTGAAGTACAAAAATCAGTACAAAATTGAGAGCACATGGTAGCTGTGAGATTTATGCATTCAGGAATTTATTCTCAGCCACGTTTAGTAAATAAAAATTAAAGGTTTTACTGATGAAATATGGTGAGAAATTCTTAGTTATACACACTAAATATAAGTAAATGCCTATTCAAGTAGTGAAATTTGTATCTAAAATGTGTTTAATAGTCAAGACAGAACACTTAACACTTCTAGCTCCTAGATATTATGGTGATAACTATTCCACCTAAGACCTAAATGTACTTACATTTAGCCTGGCAACAGCCCTGTTGGGTGCTACAGGTTAAGAATTGAACCAAATTTCAAGGAGGGGAAACAGATTAAGGGTAACATCCCCAATAAAGTCAGAATATCATTTTATGTGATTTATTCAAGGCCACAGAGAGGATCGGTGGCAGGGCTGCAATTAGAACCCAAGACTTGAAGCTTAAAGCACTAGACCTTCTCTTGCATCTGAAGAAGTGAGGTTTTTACCCACGAAAGCTTATGCTCCCAGTACTTCTGTTAGTCTCAAAGGTGCCACAGGACCCTCTGTTGCTTTTTCCAGAAGAGAAGACATTATAACATCTGTTACCAAAGATCATACTGAAGAATGAGGATTCTGCAGTTTACAGAATACATTTCTACTATGAAACTTGAGCTACAGGGCAAATGAAAAATGTGAGCTGATCTTTAAACCTGGGGAACCTCAGAAATTCTAAATGGAGCATGCCATATTATTGGTATTCAGGGACTTATAGTGTGTATTTTATTTCTTATAAGAATAATTGACTAAATGATCTAGTTGTACATTAGGAAACACATGATTACAATTCATAGTTATCACTGTAACCCTCATCCTCTCATCCTCTCATAGACTTTAAGGTCAGAAGGGACCATTATGATCATCTGGTCTGACCCCCTGCATGCTGCAGGCCGCAAGACCCTTCCCTGGACTCTGCCGTTGAAGTCCTCTCCCCTGTTCCTTTCCATTGTTTGTTACATACACTTCTTGGGGTTTGTCTTTAATTAGATTTTAAGCCCTTTGGCACAGTGTGACAGGGTCTGCTCTGTTTACCTCCCGATAGCACCTATTTGTGGTTCATCTAGGGAATTAGCTCTGCCATCTGGTTGGACACCCCTTCCTGCAGTTATTCACTCCATCATTCCACTTTCTCACTTTGCAGCCTCATGCTCCTGGAGCTGCAATGCTTTCCTCTTCATAGCTTAGCCCTCCAGCCAAGTCACATCAAAGTTCCCACCCCCCTTCTGAGGTATCGCAAGCCCTTTGAGGCAAACTGTCCCAGGCAGTCAGCTCCCCACTGCCTGATCTGTGCCATTCCCCCAGTGGCTGGTAGGGAAACCCAGACCCCACCCTCCTACACTGGGTTCCAGTCCAGGGACCCTCAACCCAACAGCTCTGAGCTTTTATTCTCCCAGCCCTTACTGCCCCTTCCCTATTTTCCTGCTCTTCCCCCTTGCATCAAGGAGTGACACTGCAGGTTTCTTCCCCCAGCCTGCCGACTTCCTCTATTTATAGATCCTGACCAGCTCCTATCCCCAGCTGGATTTCACCTGCAATTAGGCCCTAGCACTTCCTAGGTTTCCTCCAGGTGCAGCCTAAGATTAATTGGCCTCATTTACCCCTTCAGGCCTTGTATGGGGTGGACACCTCATCACATGCAGGAACACTCCTTTGCTCTGCACTAGAGATCTCTGAGTGCTAATGCAGTATAAAAGTGTCATGTTTGAGATCAACTTGCTGTGCCAGTGACACTGCATTGATTGAAGTGCTGTAGGGGAAACCTGAATTTGAAGTGAACTAAAAACTTTTTTTTTTTTTTTTGGGGTGAACCAAAATGAAAGCATTAGGCAAGCGATTTGCTTCATCTGCAGGGGCAGAGTTGTAGTAATAAAGAGGAGTTTGGGCTAAGTCATGGACCGACAAATGCCAGCCTCTGGGATGACTAAAACCAAAGAAAGATAGCTTTTCAAGGAATTGTAACTGAGGATCTAAGGTCTGTCAGTTCATTTATTTTTTATTACTTTCTCTTACCATAACTTAATAAGGATCACATCTTAGGTATCTGCATGTTCATCAGAGATGGAAACTGAGGCCTTGTCTACACCAGAGAGGGTTTGCTGGTGTAGCTACACCAGCAAACCCTCCAAGTGTACATGCAAATTATATCAGCAAGAGAGCTTATAAAGCAGTTCTCTGAACAAAAGAAGGTATACTGGCAAAAAAGCACTCTTTTGCCAGTGTAACTATATTACACTAGGGCTTTTGCAGGTATAAAAGTGTTGTTAAAGAAGAACCACACACCCCTCTACATGACATTACTATACCATCCAAAATGTCTAATGTAGACCAAACCTGGCTCTATCCAGCTAGAGGGCATGAGCTAGCTCTTATAGAAATGAACAATGAGAGATCAAAAAGAAGAACAGGAGTACTTGTGGCACTTTAGAGACTAACAAATTTATTAGAGCATAAGCTTTCGTGGACTACAGCCCACTTCTTCGGATGCATATAGCATATAGCATGCATATAGAAGTGGGCTGTAGTCCACGAAAGCTTATGCTCTAATAAATTTGTTAGTCTCTAAGGTGCCACAAGTACTCCTGTTCTTCTTTTTGCGGATACAGACTAACACGGCTGTTACTCTGAAATGAGAGATCAGATTTTTAAAAATGGAAGTTACTTGGGTTTTTGACATACCAGCTTGGGAGACAAGGCAGCTGTGGAAAACTTCCAGATGGATTTAGGAGACAGATATATGGTGTTCCTCCCAAATATTACTGCTAATTAAAGACTTATGTATAAGCATTAATGAAACCATGGACTCTAATACCCGAGATGCACATGACAAGAAAGGCACTGCTAGATATGCAAGTTACTGAGAAGAGAGACTTGAAAAACAGGTCCTGGAAAAAGGGAGTTAGCATGTAAACAGCAAGAAACGCTGACAGACTTATTACAAAATGAGAAAAAGGAAAGGATGGCATTTGGGAATGTATGCTATTCACTTTTCTTTTTATCCCTCTAATTAGCCAATTCAATGAGGCACTCTCAGTCTAAGAGAAATAAGGCCCCACACCAGGGGTGATGGAACAGGGGAGATAGGGGGCCACAGCCCTCCCATTTTTACTGGCGGTAAGGGCAAGTGATGGGGGAATGGAGGCAAAGAGGAGCAAACAGGGGCAGGATCTTGGGGGGAAGGGGCAGCACAGGAGCAGGGCCTTCAGGGAATGGGCAGTACAAGAGCAGGAGCCTGGGGAGAAGAGACTGTGCGAAGGTGGGACACGGGGGAAAATGGGCAGCGTGAGGGCAGGAGCTCGGGGGGGCGAGTTGCAGGGCCATGGTTCAGGCACCTGTGGCCCTCCCACTTTCAGGGCACTTCCACCGCTCCTGCCCCACATTCAACTTGGCATTTTTCTGCTTGTCTGCTGAAATATAATGCAATAACTTCTGAACACAGCAACTATCAATCCAGGGAACGTTCTGGGCATCAATGGGTGGAATCCTATGGAAAAGGAGATGGGCTACACAGAGCCCCTGGCATCTCATTAACAGATTCTGCTCTCTATAGAGCAAAGAACTGGTTGGTGGCACCAATTAACCATATACCACCACCATCCCATATCAGTTCTGCCCAGCATCCCAATGGATATTAAAACATTGACACCTGAATGACTCATCTCCCACACAGAATGAAAAGAAATAATTTATTAAAGTGTGGGGAGTGAGGATGAAATGGAGGGCTACTAGGAGCCCCTAGCATGAAGGATGGAGGAAGAGAGAGATCTATATAGAGAGCCCCTGGAAAGAGTGAGGAGGTGGAGGAGTTGCAGTGAGTCCCTGAAATATAGGGGGTTGGGAAGGTGGCACACAGGGAGAGGGGAAGGGGGGCTACAGAAGCTATAAAGTATGTAACCATCTAGTGTAGCTTATGAGAAGTATAAATGCAGATAAGTCATTTAATTCACTTTTCCCTTTGCTTACTCCATCTTGTCACTGTTGTACAAGTAATTTCCCCAGAGAATAAAAAGAAAACACCATAACTTCTAAGGGGATGTGCTGATGGCTAAAGAGTTTATAGACTTTATACTTCCAATCAATTTCTGTCAAGGGATTTGAACAGAGTAGTTACCACCAAAGGAGCTGTTTGGCCATTAGGCTGCAGCAGATGAACACCAGGGGAGAAGCCAGAAGATGAAGAAAACAATAGTTTGCAGTGTTTGTCAGATGAGTGGAGGAAAGAAGTGATTAGAGATTATTTCACAAGCTTTACTTACATGAAGTGGTGGGATTCTCTTTGGAAATTCCATCATTAATGGCTTTTGCACTTCACAACAAGAACCAACTACCACCCTCTTTCTCCTATTCAAACTAGGCCTCAAGTTGTACAAAATGGGATGCAAAACATGGTGACTACAATATGGTCTCAACAATGAGTCAAAGCAGAGAGAGACAGATGAATTTTACAAAAGCTTAATATGTATCCCACAAAATTACTCTATAAACATCACTATAGATTAGATTATTATTGGTGAACAGAATGAGTCCCAAACAGATTAAAAGGCTGCATAATTAGGCCCAGGAGACAAGAACCTTAAAAAGGAGGTCCCTCAGAAAAAGTATTGTTAATTATTACATTTTAAGCTAAACAGAGAATACTTAAAAAATATCAAAATCTTAAAGCCACCAAGCTAAATCTATGAGTGGCAAAAATTCACATACGCAGCTTCATCTAATCTATGCAAGACAGTAATTATATAGTGTTAAAGTCTACCCATTATGCATAACAAAATGCAAAGCCAAAAAAAGGAAAAAAGGATATGCCACCAACTAGGAAAACAACAAATTTATGCATGAGATTGTTATTGTTTCTCAGTGACTCAGTATGGCTAAAAATACAATTTCTTTCCTGTTCCTAACATAGATCACTAGCAGGGTCTAATATCTAGTTTCTTCTGTTATCCTTGCACAATTATTAGAGTTCTACTCACTCAGTAAAGCCATAAGAAGATAGTGAAGAATTATTATTAGGTTTGCTGGATTGTATTTGAGAATATCTTCTTTCCTAATAATACAGCCATCTTTCTTGTCAAGATAAGATACCAGTTGATTTAAGAATGGGTTGAGGACTTTTAGCCACCGCTAGAAACTTTTTGTTTGCTGATTCGGTTTTTATTATAATAAAAAGATGCCAATTGATCCTTCCTAACTCACTTTAGTAGGTGGTGTTCATTAACCTGCCCTGCATATAAGGAAGGCAGGAGTAGTCCTTTCATCAGGATAACCTAGATTCTGGTTAAGCTGTGCTATGAGAGGAACAAGAACAGCCAAGCATGGGGAGAAAGTTTTGGGTTGGAGTCTGTTTTAAGCTTTCATATATAGTATATACATAAAAATATACTCAGACCTCATATAAAATCCATATATATCTCATCTTTGCTCAGATTTTTAATAGCTTTCAAGATGCGTATCACTGTAGGTATTTTTCCTCTTACCAAATAAAGAGTAGCTTTTCCTTTTGAATATAAAAATATACATTGAAAGGAAGCTCTAATATAGTAGGTTTTTTAAAAAAAAAAAATAAAAACAACTTTTTATATGCAGCTTGTTGAATTGGAAAAAAATCTTAAATCTCTTATTTATTATGCCAAAAGCTTCACTTTGAGATATTCTTCAAGACCCAGGATGTTAAATACATTTCATTTTCTTTATTTGCATCCATTTCTTCAACTATTCAAAATGCTAGTGAGTTTAGAAAAAAAACTCACCTGTCTGCTCATATGATGAGGGGTTTTTTGAAGGGAGGAGGGAAGGTTAAGGCAAAAATATATGCATGACAAGTTACATGATAGTATGAAATACTGTACTGGTAGCTGAAGTAATTTTCCACTGCAGGCTCTCAGACTGCAATAATTCTATTAGTACTTTTAAGGCTTGAAACACACCTTCTGTTGAATGCTGTGAGTCACAGTTTTAATGACAGCGTGTGATGTTCTGTAGCTATGCAGCTTATGCAAGTGAATACTATTTGCATTAAATACCCAGATTTAGAAGCCACCTTTTCTTCATCATTGCTAATAGTGAACAACAGCTAGTAGTAAAAAAAGAACAGGCATATATTCCCTGCATGCATTCTATCATTGCTTCATAAGAATTCTAGTTTGCTACCTATTAGATGGAATGCGCAGAAGATTTTTTGTTGTTGTTGATGTTGGTTTATGCATGCGTTAAACTTAAAATCTCCCTTTCTGCAAACAGGAAAATATGACAATTAACTTTTAAAGTTTACAGTATGCTTTAATTACATAGGCAATTTTTTAGAAGTTTTAAATGGACAATGTTCTTCCCCCTCCCTTCCTCTACTCACAAAAGAGGCATTGAAGTATTTTAAAAATGAGAAAATAGCCCTCAGAAGTAAGGGAAGTAAAAGTCTGACAAGCCCAGTTTAGACTGGAACAACCACAAAAACAAAACAAAAAACACAAAAAAAGCCAAGATTATGAGTTTGAGGGTATCAGATACAAATACTTTGTAGCACCTCTCCCCTCTTATTGCCAGTTCTATTCTCCTAAGGCAAGAAATTGAAATAATCATGATTCCTGCTCTTAGCATGAGAATTTTATCATCTTCAGTCTCCTGCTGGCTCATAAGAGCCGAAGGATGGTGCAACAGAGACACTAACCCAGACAGACAATTAAGTAACAATTGAAGACCACTTTAGCCCATATTTTGGACGTGTAAAGGGATTTGGGGGGAGGGGAATTGTGCTATCAATGAAATACTTTAAATTCAGTTGTTCTTAAAAAGGGGTGGGAGAAGACTCATTTTGTGCTTTTCAGTTCTGACAGTGCCCCATTATTTATATACTGTTCTTTGTCTAATTTTCCTCACAGGTAATTACAGCCAGTGAGTTTGGCAGGGAATTGCTCAGAGCTGCCTCCTCTACCAAACCGGTAAATGAAACTCTTGTACGGATACCATTGTGCTAATAATTTGGTTTCACTAAACTCAATTTGAAGAACTGGGGATTTGACCTTCATCCTACATTTGTTTAACAGTGTATCTGAACTGGTTCTTGCACAAACTAATGACAAATGGGATTAAGAAAAATATATGAAAAGGGGCAAATTTCAACTTCTGAGTAAAATTTCCTACCTAGAATTTAGACTAATCAATCCTCCTTTCCACTACCTTGTAAGGGATGAATATGAGCAAGTGATATTCCCGTTTCCACCCTGCTTCAGAACAGCCATCACATGATGTTGATGTTGAAATTTACCACTTATGTTTCAACCATAAAACAGACTCCAACTGAAAACCTCCCCACACTTGACTGTTCTTATTCCTCTCATAGGCCTGCTTAACCAGGTTATCCTGACCAAAAGACTACTACTGCCTTCCTTATATCCAGGTCAGGTTAATGAGCAATGCCTACCAAACTGAGTTAGGAGGGCACAATTTGGCATCTTCCTGCATGATTTCAACACCTGCTCAGAAATAAATCAACAGAAGAATGAATCATCCTGTTTCAATGAAGAGACAAAAGTCCACGTACCCTCATCTCAAGAAAAAGCAGTGAAAAATCTGCTGATTGAGAGCATAGCATTGACATCCTCTTTGTGAGGGCTTCAGGTCACAGTAATCTTGTAAAATCTAATACAAGGGCCTGGATTAGAGTTCACACAAGCATCACAGTTTTGCAAGATTCTACATAAGGAGCCTACTTGATTAGAAGGAAGCTGCACTTGCAGCAGAGAGTAAGGCATACATATTCATAGCACTATCTACTGCCTGGCTGTTCTGCAGATAGAACTTTTGTCAAACATTGCTGGAGACCGACACTCTGAGTACAACCCATGATGACAGTCTCCAGTACTAGAAGGTGTAATCTCAAGACAGAAGAAACAGTGCGACATTAGCCTGTTATACCTCAGGAGAATAAACTTTCATTTTAAAAATATGTAATTCTATTTGATAGGAATGATGACACTTTTTCACTTGACTATCTGATGAGAGCTTTCCCACCTTTTGATAACAAAACTAATCCTCTTCCTTTTGTTTACATAAAAGCAGGCTTCTACCTTTTCTTCCCCTGCAAGAAGAGGATGTCCTCAAAGTACAGGCATCTCTCCTAATGCAAAACCATGCAAGCTCTGGAAAAATAGTTTTAGTTTTAAAGAAGTTCAATTAACTTGAAAAATATATTAATCCAACTTCTAGTGGTTAATAGAAATTTCCCCTGGTGAGTTTATTACTTAGTTTAATTTTTGCAAAATTTAACTTCATTTTCCAAAAAGTGATGCAGTACAGTCTTTCTAGGTCTGCAGGCAGGCAGTTCTAGTGACTCAGATGCTACTGTATATTTGGTAAGTAGCAGCACAGTGAAACAGATTTTTTTCAGTTTCACTGCTGCTATTCAGAACAGGGTTTCATCAGAAAATACCAATTTGAAACCAAAATGTTTCACAGAACCCTACTGAGTTCAAATAAACTTATGTTGAACCACAGGCAGAGTTCCATCAGAAACCTACCTGTTTTTTTGACAGCTTACTTAGCAGGCTGCTGGGGCCTAGGGTATCCTGGGTCCATGGCATAGATTAGGGCTTCCAGACCACAGTCAGCTGGCTCCCCACTGCCAAATGGTGTGCCACACCTAGGCATTCCAGGGGGGAATAAAAAATAAAAACACCACTGCTACTCAAGGGTAGGCAGTGGCAAAAGTGACAATGTCAATTTCACTCAGCATCTGCCAGGCCCTTCAGAGATTTTGTGTGTTTCAAAATCATCATATATTTCCACAATTTACAGATCAAGGGAAATTTTGAAATATTTGGTTTTGGTCTAAATCAGAACAAAACCAAATTTTGAAATTTCCCACAAATTGGTAATTCTGAATTCTAGGCAGCTGTATTCAGAACACTGTTGGCAGCAGCGAAAGTGACTAGAATCAAGATATGAGCAACAGCATAGTTCTCCACAGGTTAGTGTAAGAAGAAAAACCCTGACCAAAAGTAAGTGTACAGTATGATAAAACTACATTTATAATCTTCCATTGATAAGAAAATTCCACTAAGAGCTGGAAGACGACAAACAGAATTTGTTGAAAGAAAACATTAGCAAAAGATTATAATTTTCTCCTATAGGGTACATTAAAACAAAAATTTCACCTACAGTTCTCATGTTTCTATGAGATACACATTTAACTCAAGGCTTTCATATATGTGCCAAGTTCAAAATCATCCATCTGTCAAAAGACCTTACAATGAAGAAAAATTTTAATTTTTGGTGCAAATATACTCATCTCCCCAGCTAATGTCATCTTAAAAAGAACCAGTAAATGACATCACAGTGTTGCCAACTTTCATGATTTATTGCAATTATTGTTATACCTGGTGCTTTTCTTAAATTCCAGTTCTTGAAGTGAAAAAAAATCGCTGCTTCCATTTAAAAAAAAAAAAAACAACAACTAAAGTTTCTAACACTCATGGTTGCAAAATAAAGCTTTAAAACATGAACCCTAAAAGGCTCAAAATCAGAGTGTAAATAAAAAGAATCCACCATTTATTTTTCACTTCTCAGGATTCTGGGGGGCTTGACTCATGACTTCTGAATACTTGGGGTTGGCAATACTACCAACAGTAGAATTTTAAATACAAAATTTGTCCTCATCAAACCTATTCTTAAAATCCAAGCAACAGTAGCCTAACCTTGCCTGAAGCACGCAATTAAAGCAGTTCAACAAATGCAACTATTTAGCCACCATTCTTTCAAAAAATCCAAGCAAGCAAAGACCAAGTGCACAGGATAATATAGTCATCTTAATAATGCATAGGTTCTGCTTACTGCATATTAACCAGAATGAAGGGATATTCCCAAATCATACAGAAACTAATGCCAGCTTCATTTTACTACTCTGGGCAGCACTTTGATTGTTCTTGATTCATCCAGTTGAACTCGTTTGGTATTATGTAATTTATGTGGAGGTTTACAATGTGTCAATTTAAATTTAGACTTGAAAGGGAGTGTTTTTAATAACTGCCATTTCAAAACCAATAATTTAAAAATTACATTAATCTAGAATTAGAAACCAAAACAGAATCAAGTTTCCAATAAGTTAGATCACATGTAAATCCCTCATTTAAAATATATATATTTTACATAATGTAAAAATAATTGACCATCTTTCATCCAATTGTTTAACTTTCTGATTTAAAAAAAAAAGTATTGTGTTTAAGATGAACTAGATTCCACTTAAAACTGCATTTCTTCAGACACCTTCAGCTATCTGTTTTATTTTATTTCAAAACATATTTACTAATTTGGTTGTGACCAAGAGATATCACCCTTTATTGACACAGATAGGTCTTTAATGTAAAATATATATATTTTACATATCATTACATTACTACATATTACAAAAGGACACAGAGCAAGAGGTATCGTAGTGTAGCACTATCCCTTCCCCCACACACACACAGCCTAAAGGATCTATTTGGGGGTGGGAGAAGAAGAAAATCAGTAGAGAAGTGAATTTATTTTATCTGGAAGCTAGAGGAATGGGGTACCTTCACATTTATCAGACACACCCACTATCCAGAGATTGATATAAAAATAAATAGCCTTAGCCCATCCCTCCCTAGCAAGGTCCAGGTACTGCATCCAGGCAGAATTAGCAGTATCTGTCTCTTCCCAGCAGCTGGGAGTTAAGGCTAAGTAAGTTGCTCAGAGGATGCACTTGAACCTTACTGATGAAATCCCTTTATTTTTAAAATAACCTATCACTAACAGACCTTTGATTGTAGGTGCTTGTATACTAAAAAACAAGCCTTAATTTCTGTAAACTACCTTAGACAACCAGGGTAGTATGAGGGTGATAGCATACTTGCACCCTCTTGTCCAGGACAGGGTTGAATGGATCCTGCCACCTTATCTACAGGTACACCTCTTCTGATAATCTTAGAATCACTGTCTTGCATTTTCCTAGGCATACGCCAAGTCAAAAGGGACACCCATAGTCATTTTTTCACAAATTGGTGAAATATTAGATCATCCCTGGGAGAAATTATCTTTTCCTCCTCCCCAGTATGTACATGCTACTTGATGAAAAGCCAGCATTATCCTCTGCATCTAGAAAACAGTCCTGTTTGTGTTCTTCAGCAAACTCCCCTTATCTCCAGCAAGCACTGCAGTATGCTGCAACAAAGCAATGTTTTGACAACTGCCATGCAGAGCCCAAACGTAGGAAGGCCTAAGGGGACACCAAGAACAGAACCAGAAAACAACATCCTCCCTCACATTACTATATCAGTTTGCAGCCTACAATTGTTGGACTCCACAGTGCTACTGGATGTCCAAACAGGCTTCACAGTGGGAATTCCCACTTGCAGCTGCAAGTTGCCAGAAGAGTGTACCCAATCCTATCAGACTCAGATATGGCCAGAGCTTCCAGAGCTTGATTATTGCAACTCATATCTAGAAATGAAGCCCTACACCTGGAAAAGGCTTCAACTTGTACAAAACTATTGTCCCATCTGCATAAGTGGCCAGGAGCACAGGTGTGTGAGCACATAATCCTGGTGCTCTGCACTGACCTCCCCACTGAACAGAGTCCAGTATGAGGTCACTGAACCAACAGTCAAAATCCTACATGGGAGTATCCCTGCCTGCTTGAGAGATTGCCTCACCCTCTGCAACCATGAGTGACCTACATTCAGTGGAACCACAAATTTATCAGCTAATGGGGCTTATATGTACACAACAAAACCTTCATTGGTCCTGGGCTAGATTATGGAACTCACACCCTGAGGAGATCTAAATATTGTAACTTGGAGCCTGACTGCTTTGAGAACTCTATGCAATTCTCCTCCCTCCCCCCCCCCCCCCCCCTGCCCACATACGTTCTCATGACTTCACACATACTTCTCAGCCTCTGAGCAAAATAGCTCACTTCTTAGTTATTTTTCTAAGAGACAGTTTTGTTATTTCTGTTGATAAATATTAGAGAAGCATTTAGATCCTCTGGTGATGGCAGCCAAGTGAACACTTAGACAGACAAATGAGATAAGACTAGTCACACACCATCACAACCAATAATGGCCCTTGCCCTTTGTGTTCTCTTCCTAGGAATACCTTCTCTGCCACATTAACTCGAGTGCTAATACCAAGTGCTGAGTATCTAGGTTGGCCTAGCTCAGGTGTGAGCAGCCACGCTTCAAAGCCATACTAGAGTTACAGCACCAGTGAGGATATAGTACTCACGTGTCAGTAGGGCTTCTGCAGTAATTTGACTAGAGTCTTTGTTCTGCAGTAGTGATTCTTTCCCAATGAATTATGGAAGAACTTATCTGTCCTTTTGGCACATGGGTGGAATTGCGGGAAGGCAGTGTTAGATTATCTGCACTTGAGTGATTTAGCATCCTCACTTCAAAATGGGCATGTTACCCCAGAAAGTCCTACTGGTCAAAAGTTCTTTGTTGCTGGACCCAGCAAGTGGGGGTGGATGGAGGTTGTGTTGTCATTCTTTCGTCTGTTCACAGTGACCTCAGGAGCTAGAAATCCATTCAAATTGTATTTATCCCTCCTCTTCTCCCTCTCCCCAGCAAAAACTTAAATGCTTTTGTAAGGAGGATATCCAGCTTCTCCAGAAAGGATCTGAAGAGAATAAAGAAATTTCCCTTTCCTCCACTGAGCTAAGGAATGAGTCCTAACTGTGCTCCCTTGCATCACCTTTGCATCTAGCCCTCCTTATCCCAAAGGCACTCAAACAAACACTCAAGAGACATTTTCTTTTATTATCACAGTATGAAGAGTCATCCCAAACCTGCAAGACAGAATGCAAGAGGGGAAGGTAGGGGGACAATCCCAAACACTAGCACTGCAAAAATACATCATGCCCTTTTATAGTTCCTTTCTTTAGAGAATCTAAGTACTTACAAAGATTAGTTGTATACATTTTACAGATAAAACACTGAGGTCCAGACAAACTGACTTGACCAAGATCACATACCAAATCAGTGGCAGAAAAATAACTGAGGTTGACAGACAGCTTATTACCTGCAGTATTATCTCAAAATTAGTCCAGGATTACACAGAAATAAAGGGGGAGGGGCTATTTGAAAACACCGTAGTCAAGATTTTAAAAGGAGACCCCTTTCAAAATCTTGGTCCCTACCATCCAAGGGCATGGAAGAAAAGAATCCTTTACCCTTTAGTGAAATTATACCTTCATTTTGGTTATTGTAATATTTTGAAGGAATAACCAAAACAAGGTGCAATACAGCTCAGATCTAATATTCATTTTTAAAATAAATAAAGCAAGTTGAAGAGATTTTTCTAAGAAGTGTGTCTGAAGGACTGCATCAGTAGCCAGGAAGATGATGGTGCAAAGTGGATATGGTCATCATTAAACTAGACTAGTTGGTATTTTAACTAGCAGAAATTAGCAAGTCTTGACAAAATATCTTTTCCAAGAGAAATTATATTTTGCAGGACATATGGTTTTTATTTTTAGACATGAGTCATACAATAATGCAAGTTATTAGAGATTTTATATTTTTCTCAAATACCAAATGGTATTTTATCTGGAGGTGCAGTGCTGATATTTTTTATTAGTTCTTAGACTATTAATACTATATATGTATAATTTTGTATTATGGAAAAATTATAAATACTTTCAAGTCACTAGCACAAAACATATGTGCAGAAAGGTATTCTGCATATACATACACACAATTTTTATTTATTTATTAAACACACAAGTCTTGACAGAGACAAATATACCCTGAAAGCATGGATTGGAAAATTTATGCCATGTGAACAGCACATCCAGACTTTTCTATTCTACATTGTCTTTTTTTCAGTCAAATCTTTCAGAATCCCATGATCATGCAGGAACAGAAGCAAGCCATAGGACAACTGTATTTCGAACATTTTAACAACTCCACCATCTCAGTCTGTACTTTTCGCCACAGAAGTCATTACATCTAAAACGGAGGGGGAGGAGGAGAACAGGGGAGAAACAGGACAGAGTATGATTTGTGAAAAAAATCCCTCTAACCTCCACACATACTGGTTAATCCCATCCAAGGGGGGGGGGGGGGGGGGAAGAGAGTTACGGAACCCTTTATTATATTTCAAGTACTACTTTTCCCTTATGCACTAATCTCTCCTCTAATTCTACTTACATGTATTTTTCTTAATCCAAACCTACAGTTCTGTTTTGTCCAGTAATTTCAAATAGATCTTCATGCTTCACACTAAATGGGTACCTCTAAGAGACTGCTTAAAAGCCACGGCATAGCACAGACCCTATGGTTGCATGATAGCTTTAGGAAGAACTACAATTCAGATCAATCCCTGCTCTCCAGGATCTCAGGGAGCCACTAGCTGTAATTACTCTGAGCCAACACCCTATGAGGGGAAAGGATAGTTCTAGCTCACACACTGAACTCCAGTCTTGGACCCAAAAGCAGATTCGCAGTCTGAAGTTTTCCCATATCCTACACTACCGCCCAACGCCACAGGTATTGTTCCTTCAATGAGGTAGTACTGGCTAAAGAAAAGTGATCTTCCTAAACCATAAATGACTGGTACCCTATTACAACACTCATTATTCTTAGCTTTCATTTTGTTTGTTTGGTTTGGAACAGTAGTAAGAATTTGGTGCATACTCACCATCTTGCCAAAAAAAGTTATATACTGTATATATAATGTTAAGCAATAGTGCTAATACTACTAATTCTAATGTGTACTGTTAGCAAGATGAAGGACAAATTATCAGAAACAGAAAGGAGTATGAAAGAATAAAACTATTTCTATTGGCTGACTGGACAAAATTATATTACTTGGCTTACAGTCGGGTGATAGATGGAATGCATACCCCAATTTCGGCTCCCAACCATCTTGTGACAGAGAACATCAACTGAAAGGGCTACTACTCTATGGTCTTGAAGGTGCTGGTGGATCACCAGAGCCGTTTCACTGACATAAATGTGGGGTGGTCAGGGAAGGTGCATCATGCACCATCTTTAGGGGAGAAACAAGGAAGCCATCCAGAGGAACCTTTGGCAGGGGATTGCAAAATACCTACAGGAAAGATTCCTAGAGACCTCTATGGAGGATTCCAGGGACATCCCTGTGTACATTAACAAACTTTTCCACTGTGGCCCCACTGGACAGGCTCTGTTGCTAATTTCTGAACCTTATCCCTCCCTGTACCATATAACAGTGTAAACTAGCTCAATTTCCTCACCGTGCAGTACCAAAGCAAAATGAGCACTTACTGGAGCGGCTTTCTCCTGCATCCTGCACGCCAGAGTGCTGGGACTGGCTAGACCCCTCCAGAATGTAGAAGAGGTCCTGACTCACCGTGTCACATGATGACCCTGCAGTGTGTGCTATATCATCCTCCAGCTACACTTCCTCGTCTGGGTTGAATCTACTGGCCGCTGCCTCCAGTCCCCCCAAAGTATCCACAGGACTCATAGCATATGAGGATTGCATACAGCTCCTTATAGAAGAGGCATGTCTTTGGCGCTGCACCAAAGTGACAGGTGGCCTCCCGATACACCTGGCTCAGCTCCTCCTGTGGGTCCCTCTCGTACCCCTTGGCCTGCATGCCACTAGCAATGAGCAGTCGGCTTCAAAATTCTTATGGCTTGTGTGAAGCTGCGACTGCACAGCCTCCTCTTCCCATATACTCGACAGAACCAACAGCTCTGGTGTGCTCCACGCAGGAGAGTGTCTGCTGCAGACAGACAGCATGGTCAGTTGCGAAGATGCTGTGTGAACTATGCACATTGAGCAAAGGGGAAGAGGAATTTCAAAAATTCCCAGGCCTTTAAACGGGGGAGGGGCACATACCTGTGTAACTTCAGTGCAGCGGAGTTGGAGCTGATCAAAGCAGTCGTGATGGGCATTGTGAGATACCTCCTGAAGGCCAATTAGAGTGACAACCAACCAACGGGTATACACTGATGCTGCATCACTCTACTTACACTGCAAAAAAAACTCTATGCCGCTCATCGAGGTGGTTTCATTATGTTGGCATAGCAGGGGAGTTACGTCGGCAGGACAAGCATTCCAGTGTATATACCTCCACTGTTTTGTCAAAAAAAGCTGACTTTTGTTGCTAAAACTGTGCAGTGTAAACAAGGCCTCAGTATCAACTCTTTATTTCTATCAGGAAGGAAAACTGTCATTGAAGTTCAATGTATCAGTTTAATTAGTGTGTGAGCCTGCTACTCAAAGTAAAACATGAACGCACGTATACAGACACCAGTACACTGAAGTGTGATCTGGAATATCAATAGACGCCTGTACACTTCAAATGCAGTTAGAACTCCTGGTTTTACTGCCATGCCTTGACTCATTTGCCTACTGTCCTTAAATCAAATACCTTATCTTGTTACATATAAAGCCACATATGTTTTATAACTAAAAACAGCACATATTCACCAGTCAGTGAACAGTCTGAATTCTTGAGTGGTGTTGCTTCAGCACATTCTGCGAAAGGTGGTGTCTCATCATACTTATCAAGAAAGAAGAATTCAAGAATGTTGATTGGCTGTTGAACCTGTGCAATTTTTCTTGCATTATTTTGATTGAGGTATTTCCAAGAGGAAATACCATATATTCTAGATGTTTTTAAAGTGAGCAGGACTACAAACACACCTGCATTTTACACTGTTTATTAAAACTGAATTGTTTATATATTATTTTTAAAAATATGTTCAGTTAGAAGTCCTTTGAAAGAAGTGCAACAACAGAGAATTTGGCCCACAACTCTCTGCATGTCAATGTAGCATACCCCAACACAAACTTACATCATACTAAAAATATCACACACACACACCCACACACACACCCACCCCTTAACTAACTAAAATTCAGGGTACAACACTGCAAACTGAAATCAACAGGATTTATGTTAATAAAGGCTACTTACATGACTAAGGGGTTGTAGGCTCCAGTCCTAGACTAGAGAAAAGGACTTGCCACTAACAGTAATACAAATAATAATAAAAATAACTACCAATTTCTCTGTGGTAGAGGCCAGTGCAGTGGATCTAAAGACTCCAATCCTACTGAAGAAGCTTGTGGGTGTCAATATGATGCCACATGATAGATTTTTTGTTTTTTTTTAAAAACCGACAAAATTACACACCAAAAAATATGTCAAAAGAACATCAAGGTTGTAAAGCTAAGTACTCAAAATTTAGGAAATGACAGAATTAAGTTTGCATGTGCAACCTTAATTTGTGTGTATGCATTATAATACAGTTTTAATTACATGATCACATACTATTTTTCCATAGGAACTCTCCCTCATTCAGAGCACAAAGAGTAGACCTGCTCTGGGAATAAATTGGGGTGCTACAAATTTCCCATGTGACGCTAGGAAAGTTACTTAACCCACACTTTTCACAGGTGGTCAGCGTTCCTTGTTTTACAGATGCCTTACTTGGGGTCTGATCTGTAGAAGAGCTGAGCACTCACAGCTACAACTGAAATAAATGGGTGCTATGATTTGAAGATAGGAAGTACTATACAATGGAAACACTCTGGAAAAAAGAATCAGATCCCAGGCATTTCAGATTGCGTATTCAAAAATACTGGAAACTTTTGATCTGTGCCTCACTTCACTGCCTATAAAATGGGGATAACGCTACCATCTCATAGGACTATTGTAAATTAATGTTTGTGAAGCACTCAGATACTGTAGGGATGAGCACCACAGAAAAGCCTGTGAGGAAATTATTCAAACCTTGATCCGAAGACAGAATTCAGTGTGCAGTAAATAAGGGTTGGGGCCACTTACTGATAAATGAGGAAAAAACAAAATATTGAATATTCAGAATTCTTTGAGTGTGTCAACAAGCATGTGGATAAGGTTGATCCAGTTGATATAGTGTACTTGGATTTTCAAAAAGCCTTTGACAAGGTCCCTCACCAGAGGCTCTTACAGAAACTACATACTCATGGTATAACAAGGAAGGTACTACTCATGGATCAGTAACTGGTTAAAAGTTAGGAAACAAAGGGTAGGTAATAAATAGTCAGTTTTCACAATGGAGAGAGAAAAGTAGTGGAGTCCCTCATGTATCCATACTGGAACCTGTGCTATGCAACATCTTCATAAATGACCTCAGAAAGGTGGTGAACAGTGACAGGGCAAAGTTTGCAGATGATTCAAAATTATTCAAGGTAATTAAATCCAAAACTGACTGTGAAGGGTTACAGGGTGATCTCACAAAACTGGGTGACTGCAACAAAATGGCAGATGAAATTCAACATTGATAAGTACAAAGTAATGCTTATTGGAAAAAATAATCCCAGTTACACCTATAGAATGATGGGTTCTAAATTAGATTTAATAATAAAGAAAGACTGTGGAATCACTATGGATAGTTCTCTGAAAATGTCAGCTAAATGCGCAGCAGTGGTCAAAAAAAAAAAACCTAACAGAACTTTAGGAATTACTAGGAAAGGGATAGAAAATAAGACAGAAGATGTTATATTGCTTCTATATAAGTCTATGGTGCGCCCACACCTGGAATACTGTG
This sequence comes from Trachemys scripta elegans, assembly GCF_013100865.1. Lineage (NCBI taxonomy): Eukaryota > Metazoa > Chordata > Testudines > Emydidae > Trachemys > Trachemys scripta. Next base: position 210,810,410 of record NC_048298.1, read on the forward strand.
TCCAGTTCTGGTCATCTCATCTCTAAAAGAATATAGTGGAACTGGAAAAGGTTCACTGAAGAGCAAAGATGATTAAGGGTATGGAACAGCTTCCATATGAGGAGAGACTAAAAATACTTGGTCTGTTCATCTTAGAAAATAGATGACTAAGAGGGGATATGATAGAGGTCTAAAATCATGAATGGTGCAGAAAAAATGAATAGCAAAGTGGTATTTACTCTCTCCCACAATACAAAAAACAGATGAAATTAATAAGTCAGCAGGTTTAATACAAACAAGAGGAAGAAGTTTTTCAAACAATGCATAATTAATCTGTGGAATTCATTGCCACAGGATGTTATGATGGCCAAAAAGTATAACTGAGTTCAAAAAAGAATTATGTAAGTTAATGGCGGATACATCCATCCAATCAAGATGGTCAGGAATGCAACTCCATGCTCAGGGTGACTCACCAAGCCCTCTGACTACGAGAAGCCTGAAGGGGAAGACATGGGTAAAACACTCCAACTCCCTTGTTTGGTACACTTCCCCTGAAGACCTGGTACCGGCCACTGTCTGAGATGAGACACTGAGCTAGATGGACCATTGCTATGGCTCAGTATGGCAGTTCTTATATCTTACTGACCAGCTGCTTATTAAGCGAGCCTGACCATTCTGTGCATTGAAGAGGCAGGGATCCGGTCCCCCAAAAAAAAAAAAAAAAAAAAAAAAAGTACGTACACAGTAAAGACTATCATAATGCATATGCAGGAAGGGGTCAAATAAAGGTTGCACAGACCACCTTAATTCTGGTATTTTCTACTTCTTGAGTGCTTGACTTTGAGGTTGTAATGTTCTTTTATTGTAGTTATGTAATATTTTATATGCATTTGGAGTTAAACATTATGCTGTATATAATAACTCATTTTATAAGTTCTCTTTTGACATACAATCTCTATATAGATAAAATACTAGATGGATTTTTGTAGTTGTTTTAAAGGCAACCAAATTTCATTAACTTAAAAGGAGAAGCACAGTTTTTGAAATGAAACACTGAATATACTTGCTCCTTGGATAAGATCGTTCACTAGAGACAAATGAGATAATGCAGCTTTCTTAACTGACCATGAAGATTACCTTTGTGGTAAATTGGCTCTTCATTAATATCTCCTAGATAGGGCACACATTTGAAGGCATATTTACATTTCAGGGCAATGGTATAAACAGAGAAGAACATAAGAATTGCCATACCAGATCAGACCAGTGGCTTGTACAGTCCATTAACCTGTCTGGGAGCAACTAATGATAACTTTCTCGGAGGAGGGTGCAAGATATCCTGCAGTAGGCAACTATTTGATGATGTGCCCCAAGGAAAAATTTCTTCCTAACCCTCGTTAGAGATTCTCTTATGGCCTGGAGAATGGAGGATTATATCCCTGCCAATATACTTCTTAAATATTTATTATAGATCGTCCATATAAATGTCCAATCCCAATAGAAAAGGATTTTAGGGATCTCTACTGCATGTTGCTGTTTTAACAACCATTCTCTGTTCTCATGAAGGCACAGGCCTGCTTCTAGTCCTACACTTTGTTAATTAAATTTTGTAATGCTTCTGATCTACCATATTTTTGGTAGGGTAGAGAGGAATTACTGGATCCATTTATAAAATATAAATGTAATTCAGTTCTTCCGCATTTATAAAGGATAATTACACTTATTACATGCTTCCAAGGCTCTATGCACCTATGCTGAGTAACTTTCTGGCAGGAAAATAAAATATCTGTATTTCCTAGTATCTTCATCAATCTGGGAAGAATGGGTGAGTAGATTTTTGTCCCTGGGCTCGTAAATTTTCATGATGGGTTTTCAAATCTGCTTTATTATAAACTTTTGCCTTGAGTTAGTTAATGGTTTTGCCAGTGCTCTTGAATTTTAGCCTGTGAGAGAAATGTTTTCTTATATACTTCTAAGAAAAAGGAGGGGATGTGTTTCATTTACTCTGAGTAGATGTGACTTTTCAGATCTTTTGTATGATTAAACGAATGCTATGGATACAGGAAAGGTGAACCTGTACTTTTTTGAATGTTTTAGGAGCAGCTCATCCTGGAAAGGAAATGTGAGTCAGAATTACTTTAGGGCCTGCTAATACATTAAGCATCTGTGTGTGAATGGGTAAATTCTGCACATGGCATGATACATGCTTCCCTGATTTTCAGACAGATTATCACAAATTAATATTTTCTGCTAACTGCTTGAGACTGAGCAAACTACTCTGAAACCTATTAGATCCTAGGGGATTTGATAAACTTCATATCACCTTTAGTACAAAAATACTTGAACGTATAGTACGTATCTTAATAGCAATATTTGTTCAGCTAACATGGTCTCTCTAATTAGTAGGAGAATAGAGTTAGGAAGGCTTCTCAAAGTAATTTACTGAATGTGATTTTATGTTTTATTAGTACATCTTTGGCACATTTAGTTTCAGACTAATTTTACAAGTCTTCTAGAATCTTTCTGGCAAATAAAAAAATAAAGTGAACATTCAGAACATGATCAGAATAGTGTAGAAGGAAAAATTCTCCAGGTGTGTATGCGCTCGCAGTAAATAGGGTTTTTACTTATATTGCCTTTTTTCCTGCCCAGTACTATGTGCACAGCTAGGATCCCATTCAGATTATGGAGTATGCTTTGTAACAAAATAGTCGCAAACCCTATATCAAAACTTCTTTAATAACAGTTAAAAGAAAAAGTGATCTGGTTCATATGTCCTATAATCCTCCAGTGGGACTCAATTCTGGAATACAGATTTTAATGGAGCTTCCCTTTGAGACGCTAGAGTACATCTACACAGCAAATTAAGGTAGGACTATTACCTTACCCAAGGTCCCCAGTGGACTTCTGCTAGAATCAATCACATTATTATAGCATATGACCAGAATAGTAGACCTCGTCTCAAGCTGGTCAGGTGCCTTTCTTCTAGAGAACTTCTACTTCCCAGGCACGGAGGTCTGAGACATTCCCCTTCTGAGGAGTGTACAGTGGCAAACTGTTTATTCCCTTGGAATGATACAGTATACAGCAACAGAGTCTCCGGTGGCACCTTTAAGGCTAACAGATGTATTGGAGCATAAGCTTTCGTGGGTGAATACCCACTTCATCAGACGCATGTAACGGAAATTTCCAGAGGCAGGTATAAATATGCAGGCAAGAATCAGTCTGGAGATAACGAGGTTAGTTCAATCAGGGAGAGCGAGGTCCTCTGCTAGCAGTTAAGGTGTGAACACCAAAGGAGGAGAAACTGCTTTTGTAGTTGGCTAGCCATTCACAGTCTTTGTTTAATCCTGATCTGATGGTGTCAAATTTGCAAATGAACTGAAGCTCAGCAGTTTCTCTTTGGTATCAATGGATTTTTCACCTTCAGTCCATTTGGTATGATGTCCATCCGTTTGTATTTGGAAAGGAAGAGGATATCTGTCTGTACTTGTGCAAGTTTCTTCATGAGGTTGATAGATTTCCATTCCATATGGCTAAATGCAGTGCCTTGCATTGTGTCGAGTATCAGAGGGGTAGCTGTGTTATTCTGGATCTGTAAAAAGCAACAGAGAGTCCTGTGGCACCTTTAAGACTAACAGATGTATTGGAGCATAAGCTTTCGTGGGTGAATACCCACTTCGTCAGACGCATGTAATGGAAATTTCCAGAGGCAGGTATAAATCTAAATTATCAGCTGGACCTTGCTGCATTCCAGAATGTCTCCTTTGGACACCAGGTTTTCTATGTAGCACCTTGAGGTTTTCCTCACTACATCCACTAATGTCCTGACTGACCAATTGTAGGAGGTGAGAAGAGTAACAAAACAAAAATATATCACTGAAAAAGTAAAATTATGCAGAATCACTCACCAGCTACAGATCATGTTTACGTTCCTGGCATAGTAGATCTTCCCTAATGGCACCACCAGCAGAATGAAACAGACTAGGGTCAATTCAAAAAAAGCATTATGGTCCAGGAGCAAGATATATATAGTCTAGTCGCTTGCTAGAGGTGGTAAGAAAGACTGAAACCAAGAGAAGATGGTGGTAATGATACAAGAGAGGCTGCCCAAGAGGGAGCAGAGGATTAATGGGTCTGAATCCAAAGAAGATGGTGAAAGAAAGAAAAAACAGAGCTAAATACAACCAAGGGGAAAAGAAAGTAGAACTTATAGCTGAAGGAGGATGGTGGTGGTGGTGATGATGAAAGAAAATAGTACTACAGGTAGGGCACCACGGCCCTACCATATTCACGGTCCATTTTAATCAATTTCATGGTCAAAGGATTTTAAAAATTGTAATTTCATGATTTCAGTTATTTAAATCTGAAATTTCTCAGTGTTGTAATTGTAAGGGTCCTGACCCAAAAAGCAGCTCTGGGGTGGTCACAAGGTTATTGTAGGGGGTTTGCAGTACAGCTACCCTTATTTCTGCCCTGCTGCTGGCAGTGGCACTGCCTTCAGAGCTGGGGAGCTGCAAACCAGTGGCTGCTGGCTGGGAGCCCAGCTGTGAAGGCAGAGATGCCGCCAGCAGCAGCGCAGAAGTAAGGATGGCATAGCCACCCTTACTTCTGCACTGCTACCTACAGAGCCAGGCCCTCAGTCAGCAGCCACCACTCTCCAGCTGCACAGCTCTGAAGGCAGCAGTGCAGAAGTAAGGGTGGCATGGTATGTTATTGCCACCCTTGGAGTTGGGGGGGGTGTCGCAACGTTATTTTAGGGGGGCCGTGGTATTGCCACCCTTAGTACTGTGTTGCCTTCAGAGCTGGGTGTCCAGAGAGCAGCGGCTGTTGGCCAGGTGCCTAGCCCTGAAGGCAGCAGCACAGAAGTAAGGGTGGCATGGTATGGTATTGCCACCCTTACTTCTGCCAGCAGCAGCGCAGAAGTAAGGGTGGCAATACCATACCATGCCACCCTTACTTCTGCGCTGCTGCTGGCAGGACACTGCCTTCCGGGCTGGGCACCTGGCCAACAGCCGCCACTCTGTGGACACTCAGCTCGGAAGGCAACACAGAAGTAAGGGTGGCAATACCACACACACCCCCTAAAATAATCTTGCAACCCCCCTGCAGCTCCTTTTTGGGTCAGCCCCCTTATTTGATAAACACTGGTCTCCGCTGTGAAATCTGTATAACAGAGTAAAAGCACACAAAACACCAGATTTCATAGGGGGAGACCAGATTTCATGGTCCATGATGCATTTTTCATGGTCATGAATTTGGCAGGGACATAACTATAGGTAATAGGCGAGAGGGTGGAGACCTCACTTCTTAAGTTCTGTAGCTCATTTGAAAATACATAGGAGGCAAGAAGATCGCCGCTACAAAGATCAAATTAGCAACCCAATACACTTGCTTCTCTTAAAGTCAGTAATGAGAGCTGGTTTAACATTGCCATTTAGTGCACATTGAAGGAGGGAGGAATTTCACCAGTGACCATTTTTTAAATCTTCATTCAAAAGAGATAGTTGGAGCAAACATGAACCCTTTGATTGTGCAGGGTGCCCTCATCACAGACTCTGGTTTCTTGGGCTTTTCAAGAGGCCAAATAACATGCATATTTTCCCACACCACAACAGGTGTAATTAGCCCGGGAAGAACAATTTAAAGTATTTATTCTTGTTCTGTAGAGAATGGAGTTTGGGGCGTTTCTTACCAAAGCCCTTGAATTTTGTTTCAGAGTAACACTATGTTGCCACTTTACAACCTTGAGGGTATTTTGGCAAATTATGCTTCCTAGATAGGCACTGTAAATTAGAGTGAATAAAATTGGATTCCTTAAGCCTCAGTAAATAAAAGGTTCACTATGTGTCATCTTTCACTTCAAATAGGGTGACCAAATGTCTCAATTTTATAGGGACAGTCCTGATTTTTGAGTCTCTCACTTATATAGGCTCCTATTACCCCCCCCCCCCCGTCCCGATTTTTCACATTTGCAGTCTGGTCACCCTAATTTCAAATAATGTTTAATATTAGTCACAATACCTGAGTTATCAGCCAGTAAGGACTGGTAGGGTTTAACCATCAGCAATTACTCCAGTAACAGCCACCAGGAAAGGCTTCCTTGTGACACTACACATTTTCATATCTTAATGTTTAAGAACGTCTGGTTTCAAAACTGAACCTGGCAATTCAGTTTTTATATTTAAACTAGAAGTTCTCTCTCTACAAGGAAAGTACCACTACACAACTCATCAGAACACAGATATTGAGGGGCCAGTGGTCTAAATAGTTTTAAAGTAGTTTTACTAGATATGCTAATTAACATCAGCTGTCCAGCTTGTTTTAAATTGAAAATGGAAATAGGAGTCCAATGAGAGAGGGAGGCTGTCTCTTTGTCAATACAGGATTACTCTCAGAATACTAACAGCAAACAAGATGGGGAAAATAGACCTATTTCCATGTTTCAGTTTAGTAAGATTATTTGGAATAGGGGGAGAAAAGGAAAGGGGAATGGTTTAAGAAGCTTACTCCAGCACAAATTTCTGTAAAACCCTAAACTTCAGAGGTTGAAGGCATGTCTGTTGGCTCTCAACTTCCCCGTACCCCCTGATTTTGTAAACAGAGTTACTTTACATCAGGATGTGTCAGCAGAAGAGCACTGAAGGGGAGCTCCACAAAGGGATTTAGGCACTACCAAGATCCTCAAAGCCGTCTTTCAGCTGCTGCCTAACCATACCTAACACACTTGGTGCCTGAGTTTCAGCTGGTAAAGTCCCCAAAGCACCAAAGTCCTGCTGCTGGGCATGCACAAAACTATTTAAGTCCTAATACCACCATGCTGCTCAGCAACTTAGCCCAGGTAAGATTCTCAAGATGGTGGGGGGAGGGGCAGAAAATGTGTGTCCCAGAACACCCAATGTAAACAAAAACGAAGTGTAATAAAACTGAACACACACATTACAGTAAAATATTAAAAGCCAAACACAAGACTTAAATAGTAACACCATTTCTTACAGTTTTTAAAATAAATATCACTGCACATGTAGTGTCCAGTAATCATTTTACAGTGCTCTGATAATGTATTAAATATTTTGTTATAAGTTTGAAAATGCAAGACAAGTGCCTTGATAAGTGAACTTAAAATTGTTCCTATTTACTGTACATTATGGAATTGGGCACTCTCCATAAGGGTTAACAGTTGATCAAGTTCAAAAAGCATACCCACATATGTATACACGGGTGGAGATGAAGGTGGTTTTGGAGGAAATTAGCAGGAAGATCAGAAAATTCTGATGCACAGCTGACTGGAGGTTCAGTGCTTTTGTTTTTAATGCTGATCCCAAAAACCTCTCCCTGCAGACAGATTACCCAGAAATACCCATTTAAATGAAAAGAGTAAAAACTTTAACATCTATTTGTAGCACTGAAAAATTGTTATTACTATTAATACAAAGTAAGTCTAGGGACCTGTGATCTAATTAAAATATCTAGGACATCAAAGTTTCAATATCTAAAAGATTAGGATAGTCTACGTTTTTCATATCTAGCCTACAAAGAGGCTCACACTGAAGTTTATTTAAGCATTTGTCTTCCATTTTTCATTGCAAATAGAGCTAGTTGGAATTTTTTGGCACAACACTTTTCCATCAGATAATGCCATTCTAACTGCACCACATTTTGCAAAAATCATATTGATCAAGGAAAATTTGTTTCAAAATGTTTTCTCCAATTATTTAAAGTGTCAAAACATCCCATTTCAAAATTCTCAGAATAAAAAGTTTTGATTTTTCATTTAGCAATGTAATAGTTTATATTTAAAAAATTAAAAAACTAAAAGAGGGTCAGAATTGAAATGGAGCATTTCAACAGGCCCAAAGCAAAATTTTCTGAATTTCATTTTAAGACAAATTTTGAAGTTTTGGCTTTTCAGCCCAACTCAGGATGGAAAAAAAATTAAAATCTCAAAGACTTTCACAGGGCAGAAAATCTCTAATTATAAGAAAATGCCCTTGAAAATGGGAACTCTCTTGTGGCAAGCACATCTGCTCCTGTGGCTTATTTCTCATTTTACTATTGTGAATATCAGCAAGCAGACCTCAGGATAGTAGTAAATTTGAGGAATGGGCTATGTAGTGTAAAATAATTTTAAACAATGCTGTCTGTCTGCAACATAATTTTCACTTAAGATCTAATGCTAAAAAAAAAAAAAGCACCACACATCCCACACACACCATGATTGCAATGTTTAAATCAGTTAACCTTTTACTTGGAGCCAGATTTCAGCATGCTGTTGATTCAAGGTGCTTTGCCACGTTGCCAAATACAGAATGGGCTCCCTCAATTCCCTGTCTAGCAAACAAAGGCATAACAAGTCCAACAGCTGGAAATGTAGGCTAGACAAATTCAGATTGGAAATCAGATTCAAGGTTTTAACAGTGAGGGGAAGTCAACACTGGAGAGTAATGTGGTGGATTTTCCATTACTTGAAGTCTTTAAATCAAGTCGGTTGTCTTAGTAAAGGATACGCTCTAGCTCAAATCAGAAATTATGGTGTTAAAACAGGAATTGGGGTGAAATTCTATATCTTGTGCTATATAGGAGGTCAGAATAGTTGATACCAATTCCTTCTGGCCTTAAAATCTATTAGTCTTATCAAATGATACAAAGAATATAATTTTACAAGGAACAGCAATAGCTGAAGTGCATTGCATCCAGACGAACCAGGATTACAACAACAGAGGGTCCTGTGGCACCTTTAAGACTAACAGAAGTATTGGGATGCATCTGAAGAAGTGAGGTTCTTACCCACGAAAGCTTATGCTCCAAATACTTCTGTTAGTCTTAAAGGTGCCACAGGACCCTCTGTTGCTTTTTACAGATTCAGACTAACACGGCTACCCCTCTGATACAGGATTACAACAGTTAATCCAAAAAGTATCTTCCACTACAGATTGTTTCAAAATAATATTTTCTAAAAATGTCACTTGTTAGAAAAAGACCAGAAAGCATGTAGCTTGTTTGCAAGAATATCAGTCAAGTCATTTCACTGTCACCAAAAGGTTAGGGTCCCAAAGAAGCCAGTAGAGGGTTGCAGTGTTTTTGGTATGTGTGCCAGTCACTGAAGTGTAAGCCATGTCAAAACACTGCAAGTCCCTCCCCCTTTTTGGGGGGGGGGGGGAAGAAGGGGAATACTGTATTCTCAAAACAGGGCTAAAAAGGTAAAATATCTAAAATATCTATATCAAACAACAGACATTTGATACTGTTCAGGGTCCCAATTCATCAATATTTTTAAGAATGAGCACTGTTAAAAAAAAAAGCCACCCCACCAAGAGGAGTACAGCTTTCTGTGCTGGGGTACAGCACCGTGGTGTCAGTGTGCAGGGGTCGCAGGTTTGTAGAAATTTTGGTGGTGCCCAGAACCCTCCCCACACCTGCCTAAGGCTCTGAGAGGGAGCTTGGGTGGGGGGAGGAGGTCAGAGGTGCAAGCCCTGGGCTGAGGCTGGGGGTGCAGGCTCCAGGCTGGAGCAGGGGGTGGGGGTACAGGAGGTGGTGAGGGTGCAGGCTCTGGGAGGGAGTTTGGATGCAGGCTCTGGGCTGGGGCAAGGGGTGGGGGTGCACAAGGGGGGGAGGGGTGCAGGCTCTGGGATGGAGTTTGGGTGCAGGGGTGAGGGCTGCAGGGCTGAGGATGAGGGGTTTGGGAGGGAGCTCTGGGCTGTGGGGTGGGGCTGGGGATGAGGGGTTCATGATGCAGGAGGGGGCTCAGGGCTGGGGTAGAGAATTAGGGTGCGGGGGGGGGGGGGGAGAGTGATGAGGGCTCTGTCTGGGCAGGGCCGGCTCCAGGGTTTTGGCCCCAAGCAGCCCAAAAAAAAAAAAAAAAGCACCACAGATTGGCACTTCGGCGGGAGGTCCTTCGTTCCAAGCGGGAGCGAGGGACCATCCGCCGAATTGCTGCCGAATAACTGGACCTGTAATGCAGAAAAGTTATTAAAAATGTTGTAGAAGTTACCACATTGTCAGGAGAAGTTTAGCATTAAGCATGAAGCTCCAGGTACTTGCACCAGCCTGAGGTGACTGAATATTATCACATATTTAAGTATTAGAAGAAGGGAACATTTATTTTAATGTTTAATCCAAGGTAGCATCTCTAAAGGCAAATGTGGCTGTCCATATGGCGTATTGACTTAAGACCAGCAAATGTGTCAAGTAACCTATGGATGATATGAACACCCAAATAAATACATGCAAGGGTGTTTTATGTACAAGATACAGCCTGCTGCCTCAAAAAAAAAAAAAAAAAAAAAGTTACAGTGCACTGACATTTCAAAACACTGCTGCTTCCTGGCATATGTAATCCTTAGAATAGCAGAATCAGGGAAATTAGAGATGGGAAAAATGTGTTGGGTCATTTCCATCTCCCCTCCCTCTAGAGATTTTTTTTACAGTACATTTACAGTGCTTTGTCTAATCCAGTATTATATATATCAAAGCAAATAAAGCTTTCACCACTTCCACTTAAAGATTCTTCTTAAGTCTCAGATGTCAGTATCAGGAAATTCTTCCTGATATCCTGCTTCCATTGCTAACCTTCAACCAATGACTTCTAGTTATGTCCTATGAAATCACCTTAGACAATTATTCTCCCTCTTCGGTGTTTACAGTCTTCACTTCTTAGAGACTTGTCCTTTGCCCAGGGTATACTTTAAAAAAAAAAAAAAAAAAAAGTCTTTCCTCAAAAGTACTTCCAAACACTTGATTATTTTTGTGTTTCTCTTCTCTGAATTCCCTTTTTGTCAACATCTTTCTGGCACCAAAGTACCCCAAACTAAATGCAATATCCTAACCGTGGTCTCACTTGTACTTGTGATGCAAAAAAAAGTAAGTCATGTTAATTAAACCCCTTTTTCTTAATTAGAAGAATAATAATCTGAAATGCATATTCATTGGGGAAGAAACTTGGAAACTGGTAATGTTGAAAGACAAGGGTGCTGGACCAATTTTTGTAGTAGGAGTGCTGAGAGCCATTGATCCAAACTGTAAACCCTATATATAATGGAAACTATTTCAAGCAGCACCCATACTTCCAGCTCCTATGCTGAAAGACATCTAAAAGGTGGTACTGAAATGCGAACTAGATAGGGGCTTGCAATATAATATGGTAGCAGAAGAAAAATCAAATATTCACCTTGCAGCTTCCGAAGCCAACTCTCTTGCAAAATGAATTTATATGAACGGGTGATCATTAGACCACCCATTCAAATAAGAACACAAATTTCAAGGGCATTCTGATGATCACATATTCAAGTTAGGCCATAGCACCCCTCTTGTCTTTCACCAAGTTTAAATGGAAGGAAGGAAATTGAATCTAGGACTTTGTTTTGCATTTAGTATTTTGGTTGTGATGTTTAGACATAAGCAATCCAGAGTTATGATTCTAATGATAGCAGAAACTATATTGCTCAATTGAGGTTTTAAAAATTTGAGCCAGAACATAAACAGTGTAGGCTAAATATGTGACAAACAGATTATCTAGTTTATTTATTCATGGTTTAAAAAAAAAAAGAGCTCTTGGGTAAACAAGAGCAAGACGAAGAGCAATTTTCCAGCTATTTCTCTAGTCTAAATATTATTGCATTTCAGTTTATTTTCCACTTAGAACCACTCACTCAATAATACAGCCCCCCCACACTCGTTAAAATATCTATGCCTTTTAAAACAGCCAATCCACACTACCAAGTTTTGTCTGAAGTAAATCGTATCTACTTTAAACATGGGGATGGAGCAAGTATGATGCTATGATGTAAAGTAATTATTAATATACTATTAACTTTTCTGGCATGTCATTGCACTGATCTACAACATAACAGTCCCAGTACAGAAATGACCATTAAATTATTGCTACTAAGCAGGGGATGGAAGAAAGAAGAGTCAGCCTACTATACGAGTTCCCATTATGAGACAAAATTAAATGAGAATAGGAGTTTCATTAAGTTTTGAACAAGTTTAAATTTCAAACTTAATTTCAAATTTCCAGACCTCTCAAGTGCTAAGACTGAAGCCACAGTCAATTCAACAGAATGAAAGTATCAGTTTGTGTAGCTAAAGTAGGAAATTGCCATCAAAGTAGGATTCAAGACATCTAATGTAGGTTGCTTCAGGCTATTAAGTAGCATCAATAAAACTGAGTAGATAGTTATAGTTTGGGCCACAGAGTGGCTGCTAATATTCAAATCTCAGTGTGATTGGCTTAGTGACTGAGGGAGACAAGATTTTTGTACTTCACCAGACTCATTGGGTTCCCCTACCCTCACTCCCTGAATACTTTGTTAGTTGTTGCTTGGTGCCAGGAACAAGATTAGTCTCATCAGTTTCTCAAATGCACACCCAGTAGTCATAAGGTGAACAGATGTCCTGATTTTATAGAGACAGTCCCGACATTTGGGGCTTTTTCTTATATAGGTGCCTATTATCCCCCACCCCCTGTCCCGATTTTTAACCCTTGCTATCTGGTCACCCTAAGTAGTCCAGATAAAGAAAATACATACTTTACAGCTGCAATACCTCTTCTGCATACAAAGGTGGTTTACCATTGCAACAAATTCCTCTTCCGAGTTGTTAACCAGCAATTTGCAACAGTTCAGAAATTTCATTTTCCTGCTGGTTGCAAGTAAGCATCTGGGGGAATACGGTACTTGAATTGATCAGTCATGTTTACTGTAACAACATTTGCTTCTTTAGGTAAGAGTAAGATTGTTAATCCTGATGTCTTGGCTAAAATTCCAGTTTATCACTTAAAGTCTCTCAAAATTCCTTATGCCAAATTAAGACAGTTCAATACTTCCTCCGTAACAGGGGCGGCTCCAGGCACCAGCGCAGCAAGCACGTGCCTGGGGCGGCAAGCCGCGGGGGGTGGCCTGCCAGTCGCTGTGAGGGCAGCAGTTAGGCTGTCCTTGGTGGCATGCCTGTGGGAGGTCCGCCGGTGTCGCGGTTTCAGCGGCAATTCAGCAGCGGGGACGCCGAAGGCACGGCACTGGCGGGCCTCCCGCAGGCATGCCGCCAAAGCCGCGTGACGAGCGGACCGCGCTGCCGAAAGCCACCTGACTGCCGTGCTTGGAGCGGCAAAAAAAAAAAAAAACCAGAGCCTCCCCTCCCTGCTCCCTAAAAGGATAATCTTTAGTATAGTTGCAGAATAGCTGACACTTGCCAGTAGAAATATGGTGGTAGTTCAGTAGCAGATTGAGGGGGAGGGATAGCTCAGTGGTTTGAGCATTGGCCTGCTAAACCCAGGCCAATTGAATTGTCAGTTCAATCCCTGAGATGGCCATTTAGGGAACTGGGGTAAAAATCTGTCTGGGAATTGGTCCTGCTTTGAGTAGGGGGTTGGACTAGATGACCTCCTGAGGTCCCTTCCAATCCTGATATTCTGTGATTCTAAGTGATGCCCCATACATATATAGTATGCAAAGTGCTTTGGAATCTTTCAAAATGAAAGACATATATAATATTTCTATAATTTTAAATAACCAACAACAATCAACTAAAGGTAGTTTTATTTTCAGTCACACTTATTTTAACATGTTAGTTGTAATGGTTCACCGTAAGTTCATTATTTATCAAAATATATGTAAGTAGTCTATGTTACAATGAAATGTAGAATCTGAATTAATATAAGTTCTTACAACAAAGCATGTTGTGGCTTTTATACCCATGTCTAAGAAATATATATGGAAAGTAGCAAATAAATGATAGTTTATAAAAATATTTAATTCATTAGCTTTAATAGGTCCTTTTTACAACAGATTTTAGGTTTTGATCACCATCACTTTCAAAAGGTGTTCCTTAACAACCCTGCTGCAAAATGGCCACACCACCACATTTTGACAGCAAATGTCACATACCAACCATTATAAGCACAAATGAACCATGATCCTTCAGGGGAAGGCGTTCATGTCTATCTTTTTTTCCTTTTAAGTCTATGTAATGGTCCCTACATACCGTAGAAGCGGATAACTTACAAATTCTTAGAAAGAATAAACAATCATAATCAATCCAACATGTGACCAGTCAATATTGTGCTAAATTCATTAACAGTACATGCAAGGATGGATGAGGAGGTTGAGCAGAGCAGACAAGCACAAAGAGGAAGGTAGAGATTGAATTTGAGTTTGTGGCCTTTTGATAAAAATTAGTACGGTGCAGAGGAGAATAGGGACTTTCTTATGTCCATTATAATTGGACTACAGCATGCTGTAAATGAGTATCATAGTACACCAAGTTTTGCTAAGTCTTAGAGCATCTGATGTCTCAACCCAGTATGTCACTAGGATATTTTTCTCTTTGGCAATTTGTTTTTGCCAAGATTAAAATATTTGGAAAATCATCATTAAAAAAACTGAGTTAAAATAGTGTTCAGATCTGATGTACCCAAATACCACACAGGAAATGTGAAAGCTATAAAGCTGAAATATTTATCTGAATGCCCAGTTTCAGGCAGTAACTCATGGATTTAAGTTATGCATTCTTCATCTCCAGAAAAGCTGACCACCAGTTTGGTATTTAACTCACACACGTGATATACTAGATATTTCTTCTAAGGAAGAACAACAATACTTCTCACCCATTAGCAACAATGAGTTATTACTTTTGCAGCCTTACATCTAGTTCAGGGGTGGGCAAACTACAGCTCACAGGCTGGATCCAGCCTGCAGGATTGCCCCCTGTGGCACCGCGGGCCCCACGCCGCTCTAAGAAGTGGCCGGCACCACTTCCCTGTGGCCCCCAGGCAGGGGCTCCGTGTGTTGCCCCTGCCTCCAGGCTCTGCCCCCCGCAACTCCCATTGGCCAGGAACGGGAACCGTGGCCAATGAGAGCTTCGGGGGAGGTACCTGGAGGCATGGGGCTGGGGACAGGGAAGGCATGCAGGGAGCCTGCCCTGGCCCCAGTGCAAGCCGCTGCCACTCCAGAGCTGCTTTAGGTAAGCAGCACCAGGCCAGAGCCTGAACCCCTCCTGCACCCTGTGCCCCAACTCCCTGCCCTGAGCTCCCTGCTGCACCCTGCACCTGTGCACCCCAACCCCTTGCCCTGAGCCCCCTCATACACCCTACACCCCCTCCTCTGCCCCAATCCCTTGCCCTGAGCCTCTTCCTGCACACCATACCCCCTCCCACACTCTGCACTCCCTCCCGAACCCCAACCCCCTGCCCCGGCCCTGCATACAATTTCCCCACCCAGATATGGCCCTCAGCCCAAAAAGTTTGCCCACCCCTGGTCTAGTTAATCAAGTACTGCTGTTAAGTTTTCACTTCTATCTACATATTTTCTAACCACAGTGATATGAGGTTTGGAACACAAACAAATTAACAGATTTTTTAAAATTAAAAAAAAATAATTTTTTTTTTTTATTTATTTCCGGACAGGTTGCCTAAAATATAAAATTTTAGTAACTAAGCCCTGCTGACATTCTTGCTTATATATTTTTTTAAGTCTGCCTATTATACTTCAGCGTCAGAGAAAGGGAGCAACTCCCACACACAGAACCTTACTTGTCAAATTCATGATATGTTTCTTTTTATCCCAACTATGAGAACGAAGCTGTGCTATCTGATAAAAATGCATTAATGTTGTGGTGTTGTGGAACCACTCATGTTTAATAATCATGACTGATTCCCCACCCCCCCCCACCACCACACACACACACACACACACACACACACACACACACACTTGAGAATGTCATTATGGCAAGGATATCTCCATTCTTGATGTACTTACAATAGTCCAACAACAGTTTGCATGTCACAGAAAAACAGATTAAGCAATTAAGTTAGTAAAAGTGCATATTCTATCACAGAAGAAATGCTTCCATCTTTTCAGGAAAATATTCCAATTGGTAACAGGTTCCAACATAACAAAATAAAAGCACTGCACTTCTATACAAAGGATCTCAAAGCACTTTATAATGTTAAGACTCCCACACCTCTGTGAAACTGAAATTACTCCCGTTCTACAGACTGGGAAAACTGAGGCAAAGAGATTAAATAATTTGCCCAAGGATGCAGGAAGTCTGGGAATAGAAATTAGGATATCTGAATTCTAGCCTTTGTTATTTATTATTTATTAACTGCCAACTGGGTACCTGGCTGTTTGCAAAACCATTGTGCTCTTTAACTACAAAAACTGTGTGTCCTCTCTAATAATGAGTTATAATTTTAGAGAGGCACCAGAGACAAGTTCTTTCCTAAATCTGACTAAATGTTACTTTAACTTGGAAGTGTTAAAGCAATTTTACCTCGAGGCTAGCAGAGAGCATAGAACAGATTTCTAACTCTTTATCTCCCCCTGGGCTCCCCACATCCATTAAAATTTTGTATTATGCCAAACATAGCTCCTAGAAGATAGGAAAAAATTTCATCCACAGAGTTCCTACTTGCCTCAAATAAAAAAAAAAAAAAAAAAAAATCTACTAAAATCATGAATTTGGCAAAAAGGACTCCTTCAAATTATAGTAAGGCCCAATCTGTAGGTGACAACGCTATTCAGATTTAGCACAAAGATTAGTATAATTTAATTTGATACTAAGAAAAATAAATCAATGAAAACTAATGAACAACCAATCTACCAATTTTTTTCCTTAGAGATAGAAATATCACACCAACATACTTTATATGTTGGTGTGATATTTCTAAACATAGCTAAACAGCTCAGTGGAATCAGAAAGAAAACACACACTTTGCAAACATTGAGATTTAAGTCCTAGAAAAAGCACAGAAGTCAATTTCACTGTTTCTGTGAACATATTTACCATACAGTAGTATACGAGAAACAGGGACGGGGGTCAGGGGACAGCACTATCAATCAAATATTGCAAATAAAACAGCAAATGGTTCTAGATGGTCAC
The DNA here is from genome assembly GCF_013100865.1 of Trachemys scripta elegans. Taxonomy (NCBI): domain Eukaryota; kingdom Metazoa; phylum Chordata; order Testudines; family Emydidae; genus Trachemys; species Trachemys scripta. The sequence goes on from NC_048298.1 coordinate 210,827,264, forward strand.
TACTTCTCACCATGATTTCCACCAGGATTGAGTATAGTAGAGATCTTTTAATGTCTCCACGGGTGGCCTCACTCCTCTGAAGATGGAGAATTGTGTGAAAGAATACCACTAGCAGTCTACTGTTCCACCTTCCAGAGTAAAATATATGATTCTTGGGGCACAGAATATGGCTCTCTCCCTCCCCACACAGATACCTCTCAGAAGCACCTTAGCCAAACATAACTATCATAAACAGAAACATCTCTCTCCAAGGGACCAATATTCCATGCCTGTTCATTCCCCAGGGAGATACTGCCACCCATGCATTCCCCAAACTGACTCAGTCCTGCTTGCAGCCAATATTAAGAGCACAATTAACCCCATAAGAGTGGAAGAAAGGCAGAACGAGTTTAACCCTTCCTTATGTCTACTTAAAAATTGTCATGAGTAAGCAAGGTTAATCTCCCATTTACTCCAAAATATCTACAAAGAAGAAAAGCTGATATCACTAACTAAACACTCTCCCTATTGCTCACCATGGGAAAAAACCCAAAATAGAAGCTGCGCAGTAGATTTTCCACTATCCCCACCTTCTCCCCTCCCCCTGCAAAAAATCAGTGTTAGTTATATCTTCTGCAACTTTTCCACATGTTGCATGAGCCTGCCATAGAACTGCAAGATACTCGAGTTCAATGGTGAGTCTTGATATAAAAAGCCTACATAAAAAGAACATGGATCATTAAGCATAGGCAAGAGAACATATAAATTACAAGTGGTTTTCCAGCAAGGGCTGCGGTCAGGCAAATTCCACGATCATAATTAACAACAAAGGCTGCAAGATTCAGAACAAATCTAAAACTAGCCCCAGGCACAAGAAAGAGCCCTGAAAACACACTGCCCACCATCCAGCTCTTTAAAATAATAAAAAAAAATCCAGATGAGGTTGTAGAGCTGGAACAAAGAGAAAAAAAAATAAACCTGTTCTGCAACATCCCCCCTGAAAGGTAGTCTGCAGTTGGAATTTCAAAAGGAGGAAAAAACCTGTCTGGGAACCCCTTCATAACTTCCCAGTTCTAAGTTTTCCCCACCGCAATTCTTAAAAATTTACCACACCTTTAGGGTGCAGCATGCAGGACAGAGTTACTGGCCAGGAGAAACATCAAAAAACATTCCCTCTTGGTTACTGATTATTCAGAGGGGCATACTCCACCACATACCTCCTTTCAATAATTCTCATGGAAAGAACTCGCCTTCACTTAAGCTTTACTTAGAATAAAACTTATATAGGAAAGACCTATCCTTATATTGTCTTTTGCTTAGAGGCCTCAAATAGGTTGTGGCTTCATTGCAATAAGCACAGTACAGAGTACACAGTACCAGCCATTCTATAATGTGCAAAGAAAGGACAGAAGGTAAAAATGAAAGTCATTTTATGAGGGACTTCAACCATTGCTATTATATATTCTGCACCTAGAAATTGCCATCACACACTGGTGAACAAGATAACAGTTTTTCCATTTAGAATCTGAAACTATGGTAACAATATGGTACAGCACTTGCATCTACTGGAAAGTGCTGGCTTTTAAATAGCTCTAGATTAAAAAGCAATGAAGGTTCTGCTTTGCCCATTGAAGAACAGAGCAGTGATGCTGAAAGCCACATAGTAATTGAGATACAATTAGAGAAATCAGCAGATACTGACAGAAGTGATAACCTTTGCACTAAAGCTTTGTTGTGACTAATATTTCTGTTTTAGATACCTGTATTTCCCCAATATTTAGAGACATTTTCCTAAATGCCTTACAGAGTCAGAGCAGACTTGTGGTGTCAACAGAAATGTAATAAAAGCAAGTTAATATCTTTCCTGTCTGAGCAGATTATTTCTGGTCATGCTCAGCACAACTCCTTGTATAACACTGATTTGTAAGACCATGCCTCAAGTTTCACAGTCATTACTTTATCAATTTATAAACCAATATATTTATTTACTCCCCACACAATGTCTTTACACAACTGCTTTCAGTTATTTAGAGTGTAATATGTATAGTCTTTTATTACCTAAAGTATATGATTATATCAAAGACCCTATACAAATTTTTTAAATTTTACTATTATTGTAATGCTATGGGCATCAAGAGAGTTAAGAACACATACACAAAAAGATTATTCTCTGAGTTATTATTTTATACCAACTGTGTCCCAAAGGTGCTATCATGAAAGATATGTCTTTCATTTTATAGTAACTGTAGCTAAAGATTTTTCTCAAAGAAAACTAGTAGGCAGTCTTACAGGCAGGCAAGCAATCTTAATATATTTTTCTGAATAAAATATTGAGGATTAAGTTTGGTACCAACCCTAAAAACTCCTTTCTGAAGTTGACTTTTTGGGTAGAAGATCCATTTTGATAGCATGGCTTAATTCAAATTTAAAATCAAGATGTCCTCAATGGAAGAAAGTGATTTTTAATATGAATTTTTGGAATATTTTATTTATTGGTTCCACAAACTTTTTTCAGTGGCTATACATCAAAACTCACTTCTCCAAGCATCGATCCTGCAGCTGATAATATACAGGCAGACTGTTGTATCCACATGTAGCCACTTTCATACAGCACTGTACCCATGTGCTATCACTTGCAAGATTGGAACCCTAGTCTATATGGATGAGGTCAGAATGTGCACAATATTTTTTCCATTAGTGACTTGTTACCATTTTGGGAATTTTTCTTCTTGTATATGGTTCCCGTAAGATTTCCTACATTGCAGTTTAACTGCTTACAGGGTTCTCCTATTTCCAGCTGTCTACACTTGCCTTCCCCAATAACCTTGTCATCACCATTTATTCAAAGTCAACATTTCTCAACTGGTGCTAGTAATACCTGCCAAATTCATTATGCATTTCTTTCTTCTGTATTGTTCAGACAAAAATGTTTATAGATAAAGAATGAGACTATAAGTATGAGATAGGAAGTATGGCAAGAGACCACCCCTGGCTTAGCCAGGAGATCTTCAATTATCTGAAATGCAATAAATAAAAATAAAAATAAAATAAAATAAAGTTCTACAAAAAATGGAAACTAGGTCAAATTACAAAAGATGAGTATAAACAAACAAGTATTTAGGGATAAAATTAGAAAGGCCAAGGCACCAAATGAGATTAAACTACCTAGAGACAAAGGGTAACAAGAAAACATTCTACAAATACATTTAGAAGCAAGAGTAGGGTAGGACCGTTACTCAAGGGGGGGGGTGAGAAGAGAGAACAACAGAAAATGTGGAAATGGCAGAAGTGCTAAATGACTTTGTTTCAGTTTTCACCAAAAAGGTTAGTAGCAAATAGTGAATACCAGTGAAAATGAGGTAGGATCAGAAGCTAAAATAGGGAAAGAACAAGTTAAAAATTACTGGAAGGACATATGGAGTGCAGTCCCGCAGGGATCAGTCTGAGTCCAATTCTGTTCAATAGCTTCCTCAATGATTTAGATAATGACATAGAAAGTACACTTATAAAGTTTGTGGACGATACCAAGCTAGAAAGGGATTTGAGTGCTTTGGAGGAAAGAATTAAAATTCAAAGTGATCTGGACAAACTGGAGAAATAGTCTGAAAAAATAGGATGAAATTCAATAAGGACAAATGCAAAGTACTCTAGATAGGAAGAAACTATCAAATGCACACATACAAAATGGGAAATGATTGCCTAGAAATGGGGGAGTACTGCATAAAGGAATCCGGGGGTCATAGTGGACCACAAGCTAAATAGGAGTCAACAGTGTTGCAAAAAAAGCAAAGATCATTCTGGGATGTATTAGCAGGAGTGTTCTTGGCGACACATTTCAGGAAAGAAGTTGACAAACTGAAAGAAGCCCAGAGAAGAGCAGCAAAAATGATTAGAGGTCTAGAAAACATGATCTATGAGCAAAGATTGGAAAAACTGGGTTTGTTTAGTCTGGAGAAGAGAAGACTGAGAGGGGACATGATAAGTTTTCAAGTACATAAAAGATTGTTACAAGGAGGGAGAAAAATTGTTCTCCTTAACCTCTGAGGTTAGGACAAGAAGCAATGGGCTTAAATTGCAGCAAGGGTGGTTTAGCCCTGCCATGAGTGCAGGGGACTGGACTAGATGACCTCTCAAGGTCCCTTCCAGTCCTATGATTCTATGATAAATAATGTTTGATTAATACAGAGGAACAAACAGAAGATATTTCAAACATCCTTAGATAGGAAGGAGCAGACTGTTACCAACTCACTGAATAAACAAATGGAAAATTAATACCTAAGTGATGTACTGATACTCCAATTAAGAAGCCCATGGAAAAACTGATTAAAAATGTAATTTCCCTTCAAGCTGGGACAGTTCATTTAGCATTTGGATGACTTATCTTGTTTAATTTACGGATATATTTAAAGGATAAAACTTGGCCAGAGTCTAGGGTTTTCATACACAACAGTACACTTACAGCAGAGATTCTCAAACTGTGGTCCATAAAGCACATGCTGGTGTGCAGAGATGGGGCTAGTCACATGATGCTGTCCCCTTCTCTGTTTCTAGCTGCTACATTGCACTAAAGACAGCTGAAGATAATATTACAAGTATATTGAATGTATGTGCTTGCAAGCGGTGGGATGGTCTGTCCAGTCACAAATGAGCGGGGAAGTACTCCAAACTATAGTAGAGTCTGAGAACCAGTGACTTATAGTAAGGATGATGGGAATGGCAGCAAAACACCAACTTATCCAAGCCAGACTCAATACAATTGAATGTGGGTTATGGTTAAAGTTATAGTGGCTCCTTTTTTATATATAAAAGTTATTTCACTGCTTCGACAGTTTGACTAGAAACTAAAATATTGAATATTTGTGTTGCTAGTCAAAGCGATGGTTATGGATTGGATATGGTTTTAATCTAATCAAACCAGATCTTAAATTAAGCATTATATAAGTTACTAATTAAGAGACCAAACCTGTAAACACTTAACGGTCAGGCACGGTTATTTTTAAGTATGACTAGTCCCCACTGATGCCAAGAGTCTTTCGGATTACAGAAGGTAGTAAATGCTATGTCACAGGAATAAGTGTTTGCAGGCTCAGGCCTGAATATAACTAGATCTATTATATGCTGACTAAAGATATATTATCTAAAGCTCTATGTTTTATATTATAAATTAAGCTTGGCTGTGCCATTTCACTTCTGGATCTAAACTCTACTTTGAGATCTATTTTAAAGTTATATCTGCCACTGTACTATGAAGACAAGCTGTTCTGCATAACTAGCCATTGGAAAAGTTCAATACACGTCTTCAGATTTGTTTTGGTTTTTGTGCAGAGCAGTTCTGCCATCACTACGAGCTACTTGTAATGAACGTGAAAACCTCCTAGTCAAACATTTCTAACCAAAAATATATTTTATAAAGGGACACTCTAGAAGCATAGGCTACAACTTTCAATTTGACCAATTTCCAAGTTTTTAATCTGTCCTACAGATTCTGAGTAAGAGGTTATATATTATCATTCCTCTTCATCTGGGAGAGAGTTAAAGCACTACATAAGAGAGAGACAAAAGTGAAATCCACTAGTCCCCATCATAATCATATAAAAATCACGAAGGCCTATTTCTACTGCACAAAAGGAAGATGGAAGCCTGAAAGAATCTCCCTTAGCCACTACAGAATTTGGCTGTGTTGTGCGATCTCTGCAGCAATTCGAAAGGGATTTGAGAGCGGTGTGTTGAGAGGACATGGTGGCAGGGGATGTAATCAGTGGCTCATGACCAGTGGCTCACTTGGCCCTCCACTTTACTAGGAGATGAGGAAGAAGATGGGACAGGAATGAAAGAGGGCACAGGTGCCGCTATTCATATCCAACATTTACCAGGGTTTGGGGAGGAGGGGTGAATTTCATCCTCACTCACCCCCAATCCTCATGTAAATTCGGATTACTTGTACTTTGCCAAATTCATTGTAAAAGAAGTGATCAATGAAAGGCTAAGTAAATATTGGTCCACAAATTAAAGTTATAACAAAGCCACACACTACATATCCTCAGTAGAGTGGATGGCTCTACCCAAGCAATTATGTTACCTTCTTCCTCTCCATATTACTATCTCAATTCAATTTCTTCCACCTCATAGTTAAAATTTACTCTTATTACTTATATTTTAATTTGTACTTAATATTTTAAAGCTTTTTTTAAAACTCACCACTTAACTGGTAAAATATAAACAAAAAACTAAATTATTTGTGATGCAATAACTGTGATGGGGCACCATCGTGCTAAGCACTTCACAAAAATATAAAGACATGGTCCCTACCCTGAAGTGCCTAAAACATACAGTCACGCACACACACATACCCTAACTGTGCAAACATTTATCAATATGCTTAATTTTACAGCTATGTAAGCTACTGTACATAAAAAACATCCTCCATGCTCCTGTTAGTCTTAAAGATGCCACAGGACCCTCTGTTGCTTTCTACAGATTCAGACTAACATGACTACCCCTCTGATACTTGACACCATGCAAGGCACTGCATTTAGCTGTATGGAATGGAAATCTATCAACCTCATGAAGAAACTTGCACAAATACAGACAGATATATTCCTTTCCAAATTCAAACTGATGGACATCATACCAAATGGACTGAAGGTGAAAAATCCATTGCTATCTACATACTGCACAGACCACAGTGAGAGATTATGCCATACACCATCAAAGAAACTGAGGAACCACCTGATCAGCATCCTATACAACAAACAGAAAAACATCAAGAAAGAGCTCTCCAACCTGGAGACTTTCATAAATAACCAACCCTCCACACAAAAGGACTTTACTAAAATAAGACAGGAGATCTACATTACACACTTCAACTCTCTACAAAGGAAAAAAGGACCGTAAGCGGTCTAAAATCCAACCTGCCACATGGGGCCACAACAGGGATACCCCTGACTCACCCAGCAATATCGTCAATTTATCCAGCTACACACTCAACCCAGCAGAAGAGTCTGTCCTATCTCGGGGACTCTCTTTTTGCCCCAGCACCCCCACGAACATGATACAGTTCTGCGGTGATCTGGAAGCCTACTTTCGCCGCCTCCGACTCAAAGAATACTTTCAAGCTAACACTGAACAGCGCACTGATACACAGATACCCTCCCATCAACAACACAGGAAGAAGAACTCCACATGGACTCCTTCTGAGGTTCGAAATGACAGTCTGGACCTAAATATAGAATGCTTCCGCCGTCGTGCACAGGCAGAAATTGTGGAAAAACAACATCGCTTTCCTCATAACCTAAGTCGTGCAGAACGCAATGCCATCCACAGCCTCAGAAACCACCCTGACATTATCATCAAAGAGGGTGATAAAGGAGGTGCTGTTGTCATCATGAACAGGTCTGACTACCAGAAGGAGGCTGTCAGACAACTCTCCAATACCCAATTCTACAGGCCGCTTTCCTTAGATCCCACTGAGGAATACACTAAGAAACTGCACCATTTACTCAGGACACTCCCTACACTAACACAGGAACAAATTAACATACCCTTAAAGCCCCGACCGGGGTTATTCTATCTACTACCCAAGATCCACAAACCTGGAAATCCTGGACACTCCATCATCTCAGGCATTGGCACTCTCACTGAAGGACTGTCTGGATATGTGGACGCCCTACTCAGACCCTACGCCACCAGCACTCCCAGCTATCTCCGTGACACCACTGATTTCCTGAGAAAACTACAATGCATTGGTGACCTCCCAGAAAACACCATCCTGGCCACCATGGATGTAGAGGCTCTCTACACAAACATCCCACACACAGATGGAATACAAGCTGTCAGGAACAGTATCCCTGATGATGACACAGCACAACTTGTTGCTGAGCTCTGTGACTTTATCCTCACGCACAATTATTTCAAATTTGGTGACAATATATACCTCCAGACCAGTGGCACCGCTATGGACACCCGCACGGCCCCACAATATGCCAACATTTTTATGGCTGACCTGGAACAACGCTTCCTCAGCTCTCGTCCACTCACGCCCCTTCTCTACATTGATGACATCTTCATCATCTGGACCCATGGAAAGGAGACCCTGGAAGAATTCCACCACGATTTCAACAGCTTTCACCCCACCATCAACCTCAGCTTGGACCAATCTACGCGGGAGGTCCACTTCCTAGACACCACAGTACAAATAAGAGATGGCCACGTTAACACCACCCTATATCGAAAACCCACCGACCGCTACGCCTACCTTCATGCCTCCAGCTTCTACCCCGGACACACCACACGATCCATCGTCTACAGCCAAGCGCTGAGGTACAACCGCATCTGCTCCAACCCCTCGGACAGAGACCAACACCTACAAGATCTTCACCAAGCATTCTCAAAACTACGATACCCACACAAGGAAATAAAGAAACAAATCAACAGAGCCAGACATGTACCCAGAAACCTCCTGCTACAAGACGGGCCCAAAAAAGAAACCAACAGAACTCCACTGGCCATCACCTACGGTCCTCAGCTTAAAACCTCTCCAACGCATCATCAGTGATCTACAACCCATCCTGGACAATGATCCCTCACTTTCACAAACCTTGGGAGGCAGGCCAGTCCTCGCCCACAGACAACCCGCTAACCTTAAGCATATTCTCACCAGCAACCACGCACCGCACCGTAACAACTCTAACTCAGGAACCAACCCATGCAACAAACCTCGATGCCAACTCTGCCCACATATCTACACCAGCAACACCATCACAGGACCTAACCAGATCAGCTACAACATCACCGGCTCATTCACCTGCACGTCCACCAATGTTATATATGCCATCATGTGCCAGCAATGCCCCTCTGCTATGTACATTGGCCAAACTGGACAGTCACTACGCAAGAGGATAAATGGACACAAGTCTGGTATCAGGAATGGCAATATACAAAAACCTGTAGGAGAACACTTCAACCTCCCTGGCCACACAATAGCAGATGTAAAGGTAGCCATCTTACAGCAAAAAAACTTCAGGACTAGACTCCAAAGAGAAACTGCTGAGCTCCAGTTCATTTGCAAATTTGACACCATCAGATCAGGATTAAACAAAGACTGTGAATGGCTATCCAACTACAGAAGCAGTTTCTCCTCCCTTGGTGTTCACACCTCAACTGCTAGCAGAGCACCTCACCCTCCCTGATTGAACTAACCTCGTTATCTCCATACTGATTTATTCCTGCCTCTGGAAATTTCCATTACTTGCATCTGAAGAAGTGAGGTTCTTACCCACGAAAGCTTATGCTCCCAATACTTCTGTTAGTCTTAAAGATGCCACAGGACCCTCTGATGCTCCTTGTGGTGACTCACCTGTAGCATTTAAGACTATTTCCACATATAACACCTTATAAATCTAGTGACCAAACAAGGAATTGAACAAAAACGTAAATTTCAAACAATTAGAAAAAAGTTAAAGAAAGAAACCCCTACATTGGCCAAATGAAAATTAAAACTATTCACCACCTTTACGTTTCTGAGAGAGATTAAAAACAGTTACCATTGTACAAAATGTTTAAAACCTAACTATATTTAAATATTACTGTACTTTCTTGCATGTTCTCCATACTTTACTGTCTTCAACCTGTTACTCAAAACAGTAATAGGATCTAATTATTTAGGAGGACAGTATATTTTTCTCAATTCATTGCTCTGAAAAATACTATGTTCTTTTAGCACATCTTAGCTTTTCACCACTAATGAAATAACTAACAGTAATAGCTTCAAGTGTGAAACTCTTTTATAAAAAAGACTAACTGGGACCATCTGAAAGAAAATCTCACTCATTTTCTGAATCTTACAGATGTAACTAATAAATATCTCTGCCAGTTCTGTAAAAGAATAAAATTAACATGTTTTACATCTAAAATTCAGAAACACTGTCTTGCATCCAAAAAAAGTTATTTTTAAGAAAACAGTTGAACACGACCCACTACTTCTAAAAGTTACATTTATTCACTTATGTAATGGAGGGTTTAATATAAACAGAATAGCAAGAGCTAGGTTCAGTTGCACTTGTAATTCTTATAAGCAGGTTAGTTATGGAAGAATTTCTTCTCTCCCACACAATATAAGAAATGCAGAAGTCAGTGTTTTCAGGAACCATGCCTCTCTTCTTTGTACAATACCTAGCTAGCACACTGTGTGCACAATAAACCCAAATAGCTGCTGTATTATACTAAACTATAATATTTAAATAAATAAAAATATCAGGACTTAACATTTTCCCCCAATAATTACTTATCTGAAGAGTAGGCTGATCCTGCCAGATGCTGAATGCCCTCAATTCCCACTGACTTAAGTGAGAATTGGAGGCACTCAGGACCTCCAGAATTTGCTCAATATCTTGCAGGATCATGCTCGAAACCAGGGATCGGCAACCTTTCAGAAGTGGTGTGCCGAGACTTCATTTATTCACTCTGATTTAAGGTTTCGCGTGCCAGTAATACATTTTAACGTTTTTAGAAGGTCTCTTTCTATAAGTCTATAATATAGAACTAAACTATTGTTGTATGTAAAGTAAATAAGGTTTTTAAAATGTTTAAGAAGCTTCATTTAAAAATTAAATTAAAATGCAGAGTCCCCTGGACCGGTGGCCAGGACCCGGGCAGTTGTGAGTGCCACTGAAAATCAGCTTGCATGCCACCTTTGGCACGTGTGCCATAGGTTGCCTACCCCTGCTCTAAACTTATGAAAGTGGAATATATGTACATGTCCCACCATGTCCCCAAAGCCATGAACTTTTATTTCCCTACACACTCCGTATACCAGTTCTGATCCTTACCCATATCAACTTTGTCACAAATGTACCTTAGAAAAGTAAGGTAGGAAAATATTGTTCAATCTAGGCTATCACTGTGTGCTGTCTCTCAGTAAGCACTGACTTTTTATTATCAACATTTTAATAAAATATTAACCATACTTTACAATGGAAAGATGAGTCACTAAAAATTCAATTAGTTTGCACAAAAATGTAAAAGACAGACAATGGTAAAAGCCCGTATAGAACAAATCTCTCATAGCTCTCAGAGTTCTAGTTGACGCATAAGACTGTTTCTCAAATAAACAAATTAAAAGTTCAGATGGACCATTTTTGTGAAATACAATAAGCTAATTTGAACTGGCAGAGGCAGCTGAAGAAATTAGTACCACATGAGTAAAGACACATTGAACAAAAAAGTGCATCTGAAAACCCGTTATGAGCAACCCAAAGAGTCCTGTTACATGATCTGTAACAAATATGCTACAAACAAAAGTGATATAATGACAGTTCCCAACTGGTAAAGCCACAGGATGTCTAATTAGGAAGAACAGGATCAAGATTCATTGGTGACTTGGAAGATCCTTCTTAATTATTACTACTACTACTACTAAGCGTATCCCATACCTTCACTTTATTATTAGAGTTGTTGTTTTTTAAACACACACACACACACACACACGAGAGGCTAGTTTATCATTACTGATAAGGCAGTATAATAGTTCTTGGAACCCTAAACTAGTCCATACTGGAGTATCTTTTATGAGTCTTAGGAAAAGCATCATACAGTAATTTCAATTCTCTCTTATTTCAGTTACCACAGTACCCTTTACTTTGGCTTCCCTTCTCTAGTCTACAGACAACTCTGGACTTAGAGTTCTCTCATCACTGCCTTCCACTATCACTCTTCACCAAGTTCAAGCTCCTGGTCCTAACTTTGGAAGATCTATACAGCCTTTTACCCAACTACAGCCCATATCATGTTTACACTCCATCCATACTTCTTGATTGATCCCACTGGCTCTTGTTTGCTCTCTTGTTTTTTTCCCCCCATGCCTAATTTTACGTGGAACACCCTTTCAAGTTATATTCAACCCTTTCCCTCTCCTTCAAAGAGGGAAGGGGGCGGGGGGGGGGGAAATCTTTAAAACCACCCTGTTCTGTGAAGTTTTCCATCTGCATTGACCGCCCTCTTTGTTTTCTTCTGTTTTGTAACATACTGTATTGCACCAAACTGTGCCTTCAGTCTATGATCTCTCATTGGATCAGCACATTGTACATCATGTACATCTATAGCACTCCATAAATAATTCTGTCTAACACAAACTGTATCCAAACAAGTTTCACAGCTAAACGGACAGATAACAGTTGCATAACAATATTACACTAATATTTGAATTAAAACAGTAAATCTTAAGTCTAATAAAAGAGGAAAAGTTAAGAGGCATACACAAGGGGAAAGAAGTTTTTAAAAAGGAAATATAAAAAGATATGGAGAGATAATGATAGACTATTCCAGATTAAAGAGCTGCAAAGAATGTTCACATACCATCAGCCATAAAGGGAGAGAGAAGAAGCTGTACTAGCTAAACAGATGGATCAGGGTAGTATGAAAAGGTCCATAAGGTAGGCTGGAGTTTTTTTAGACATCACATTTTTGAAGCAAATGGGGGTGGAGGAGTTCTAAGCATGAGGATTATTTGGCCACTATTTTATACACATATGAGAAGGTAGGCAGCAGTATGTTGCATATGTAACTCTGGAGAGTTTGGATTTGGGAACACCACAGCAGAAGGAGTTGCAATAATCCAGGCAAGAAAAGAAAGATATGTGGAAGGATTTCTACAGAATTATCTGAAGTGATGTATACAGGAAATCTTATGCAGGTGGTAACAGACCAACAGAAGCAGCAAAATCAGGAAGTCTGAATTGAGAGACAGATGAGAGAGAGTTGCAACAGAGAATGCTCTTCCAACCCAAAAGAAGCAGTTTGGTCTTTGACACATTCAACTAAAGGTGAGAATGAGCCACAACTTCACTTAGTCATGACAAGGGCCCTACCAAATTCATGGTCATGAAAAATGCGTCAGACTGTGAAATCTGATCTTGTGCGCGCTTTTACCCTATACTATACAGATTTCACAGGGGAGACCAATGTTTCTCAAATTGGGGGTCCTGACCCAAAAGGGAGTTGCAGGGCCGGGGGGGGGGGTAGAATCACTAGGTTATTTTAGTAGGGTCATGGTATTGCCACCCTTATTTCTGTGCTGCCTTCAGAGCTGAGCAACTGGAGAGCAATGGCTGTTGGTTGGGTGCCCACTCTGAAGTCAGCACCCCACCAGCAGCAGCACAGAATTAAGGGTGGCAATACCATACCATGCCATCCTTACTTCTGTGCTGCTGGTGGTGATAGCTCTGCCTTCAGAGTTGGGCTTCCAGCTAGCAGCCACAGCTCTCCAGCTCTGAAGGCAGCACTGCCGCCATCAGCAGTGCAGAAGAGTAGCAGTACCGCACCCCCCACCCCCTCAACTCCTTTTGGGGTCAGGATCCCTACACTTACAACACAGTGAAATTTCAGATTTAAATAGCTGAAAACATGAAAATTAGGATTTTTTGAAGTTCTTTGACCATGAAATTGATCAAAATGAACTGTGAATTTGGTAGGGCCCTACTCATGAGTGTGAATAGAGAGGACTCTAAAGCTACCAATAAATTAAAATGTTAACATAAGAGTTGTAGATAAAAGCAAAGACAAGAGGATGGAGCAAATACTGATTTTTGGAAGGAGCACAGGACAAAGAATTTTATTTCATGGAACGCAACAGAAATATCCGAGAGGTGAAGCCAGAGAGAAAAATCAACCAACTCAGAAGGAACCAGAGTTGCCTACATAGTTATGGAGGCAGTCCAGGAAAAGGGGTGTCCAAAGCATAGAAGCCTTCTTCAAGGGCAGGGAGAATAGTAATGGGAGAAGAACCATTTCAGGGAGTCATGAAGGTATCAAAGGGAAGGGAGTTGCTGGTAATGGCAAAAGCGTATGACAAAAAGGTGTCTTCTACATGCCTACTTCATATTAGACTTTCACTTCATGTAAATTTAAAATGATCTTCAATTAAGGGTTACAACAAAAGCTTGTCTTTTCATCTAAAGCTAGTATATGAGTAGGATTTTTTAAAAACCATCACCAGGGGTAGCTATTGATCAAAGTAATTAAACAAAAAGGCATGCATGAACTGGTTCACAATTTTTGTTTTGTGTTTAATTTAAATTTGTCTAGTTGTAAAAACAGAGTAGAGTCTAACTGGTACAGGGAAAATTGTCTTCATAAGAATCCCACCTCAACTGGAACTATTAAAAATAAGACAGTCTGTGTTAGTTTTCTTGCTGCCAAGTCACAAAAACCTAATATAGTTCGCTCTATACATATTATATAGATCAGGGCCAGCTCTACCATTTTTGCCGCCACAAGCAACAAAAAACAAAGGGCGCTCAGAGTGTGCCACCCCAAGAATGGACAGAATGCTGCGCCTTAGCATGTGCCCCCCCCCCAGGCAGGTGCTTCCTCTGCTGGTGCCTGGAGCCGGCCCTGATCAGTGGTCCCCAAACTGTCGGGCATGACCCCCTTGGGGGGCACAGAGGAATGCTCGGGGGGGGGGCATGGTAAGGCTCAGGCCAGCGCCAACAGGAGTCAGGGACGGAGCGCCACCCAGCTCCACTCTGCCCCCAGCTCTCCTCCAGCCCCAGCTCCACCCCCTCAGCCCATCTTGGGCCCCAGCTGCAGCCCTGCTCCTGTCCCCAACTCCTGACCGGGGGGGGGAGGGAGGGGGCGGGGGAAGAAGAGGATTAGGTTCCATTACAGGTAAAGGATGGCACAACAGAAAAAGTTTGGGGACCATTCTATAGATATAGCTTCACTCCAGTAAAAATCTATTGCAGTCATAGCAAGTAAAAGAATATTACTGTTTATGTTCATCAATTTATTCTACTTTCCAAGACTCACATACAATGTAGAGTGTAATTACTAGGATTGTAAGCCCACTCCTTTACTAGCAACTTGTTTCAACTAAAGAAAGTATCAAGCCTAAAAAAAGTTAAAGCATTCTATATGTAACCAACCTATAAGCAAGATAGCATAAAATATTTTCAAGTGTTCAGTTGAGAACAAAAGATATTCATTCTGCATCATTACAAATTTGTGCCTAATGAGTCTTCCACTCTCTAAAAATATTTCTAATATAATTAAAAGTTCTGCAGATTCCTAAATCTTATTCCACTAATTCATTTATAGCACCAGTCACTTTGAAATCTAGTCAATTAAAAACAGCCCACAAGAACAGTTTCAGGCACTACTAGCCCACTGCCAATGTTGTGGTTTCACAATATCGCTGCAATCTCTCCTTCCCCCCTGTTGCTATGCACAAGACCCACCCAAACAGAGGAAACTAGGTGACCAGATAGCAAGTGTGAAAAATCGGAACATGGGGTGGAGGGTTATAGGCCTCTATATAAGAAAAAGACCCAAATATCGGAACTGTTCCTATAAAATCAGGACATCTGGTCACCCTAGGGGAAACTGACATGGGCCCCAATCCTGCAGACACATAAAGCTGAGTAACGCAATAAGTTTCATTAGTACCACCACACAGGTGCATAACTATTTGCAAGAATAGGCACTTATTAGATTACAGAGAGTAAAGAAGAAACTGACTATACACAAAGTGCTATCAAAGGTACAAAGTGAAAAAGAGAACCACACAGAAAAGGAATTTTTTGCCTGTATTTCATCTCTATTAATCTTAACTGTTGCTTAAAACAATAGTTAATTTAAAAAGTCAGAAGTGTGGTTTTTGGGTTGAAGGTGACCCTTTAAGGAAGGCTAACCAAGATTTCCACTTTCTTCTATTGTTAGTACTTCAGGTAGGCAAAAAAAGAAAAAAAAAGGAAAAAAAAAACAAAACACACAACCAATAAAGGTGCTGTATGGTCTGAAACACATACCTATCTTCAGGCAACTGTTCTCAGGAACTAGCGATTAATATGGTCCAGTATAAGGAGCAAGTTACAGCAAGATTAATAAGAATCCTTTGTAGTAGCTATTACTGTTAACGCTACAATGACAGGATACCTTACAGCAAGTTTCTCTTGTGTTTATCTACTGTAAATACCTACTTTAAGAAGATAAAAGTGTTGTTTTGTGAAGACAAAGGTTTTAGAGTTATGGAAAGAAGAATGTCGTAACAGGAAATATCCTGATGTGTGAAGAGGTTCAAAATAAAACAAAATCGTACTTATAAGTTTGCCTTTAGAAGGCAAACTCTACAGTTATATGAGCAGATCCTGAAACCCATACTCATGCATGTAATTTCACTGAAGTCAATTAATCTAAGCATGCACATATGTAATGGCCATAGGACATATCTCAGATGTTAAAAAAATAAGCCATTCTAATCTGTATCATCTCTGGACTTCTAACCTTAACAGTACAGAGCTTAACAGATCTTGCATTTTAAAATAAGATTATTTTAGTAAAATGACATAGATATAACTATCTTTATACCTTAAAGCTGCCTTTGAAAGGAAAGCTTGAGGGTTCAGGGGATTGATGATAGGATATGGAAACTCTGACTTCAAGGTCCTAGGCCTGGTCCACACTAACCCCCCACTTCGAACTAAGGTATGCAAATTCAGCTACGTTAATAACGTAGCTGAATTCAAAGTACCTTAGTTCGAACTTACCGCGGGTCCAGACGCGGCAGGCAGGCTCCCCAGTCGATGCCGCGTACTCCTCTTGCCGAGCTGGAGTACCGGCGTCGACGGTGAGCACTTCCGGGATCGATTTATCGTGTCTTGTCTAGATGCGATAATCGATCCCAGAAGATCGATTGCTTACCGCCGGACCAGGAGGTAAGTATAGACCTACCCTAAGTGTAGGTCTACCCTTAGTCACTGCCTCAACAGCAGGCCAATACTAGTAATAAAAACTGTTACCATTTGATAGCTGTTTAGCCAGGCTGTTGGGTAAGTCCAATTCCTACATGACTTCTGTTTCATACGTAAAAAAAAACACCACAATTAGCATGGTACAGGCAAGTAAGGAACAGGTTGAGCGAACAAATCTTTCAAGGTCAGAGCTGGTTGAGATACACTAGTGAGGCAGTGAACTGAAGTATACTTTGCGGTTATCTACCTAGTCTGTGAATAAGTAGGACATCAATCTCCATGGCTGAGAAACTATTCATTTCACAAATGCTAAACTCAATTTAAATACACAATATACTTGGAAGATTTGCAAGTCACTGTATTTTAGACCACCATAGATCTTGTTTTGGATTACACAGTCCCCTTTAAGATGTCAAAATCATTTTGCATGTGTCAGGAAAATGAAGTGATATTTTGAATTAAAGTACAAATATAATTGGTTCACCAATAACCATGTCATTTGAGGAGATCAACGGAAGCAAATTTCTGAGGAAAGTGAACTAGCTTTAAAAAAAAAAATCTTTTGTAAATACACCAAATGATATTTCTTCAACTTCAAATATTTGTAAAACCTCAGCAAATAGATAACTGCTTTTAAATATTGGTTGTTTTTGGTGAAAAAACAAGCCAGCTTTACTTTGCACTTATGGTCCAAACTTATTTTTTTTGTGTTTCAAATAGTTTCATGCAGAAATAGGTTCATGAATATCTGGTTCTATGTAATCAGACAGTCACATTCCCCCTTCACTTCACCAATGAATGAAGCAGTGTGTTAACATCTGTATTTCTATAGTCAGCTGTAAGATTAAGAAGAACAAAATAAGGGAGACAGTACTACTATTCACCAAGATACAGGAGATCTCTCTAGCCGGCATATTAAAAAAAATATTTAGAACTTTACTCACATTTCTTCTTAGGATTTATTTGTCACTTTCACATAGTGCCAGCAATTTTATCTGTGTGCCACCAATATCAAGATGATGTTGTCCTCTCCCTCCCCCCAAAAATACATTCACATCAGTGTTCAAGTAAGAGAGACAAGATGGGTGAGGTAATATCTTTTATTGTACAAAATTTCTGTTGGTGAGAGACAAGCTTCCAAGCTTACACAGAGCTTGTCTTCGGGTAGGGTGACCAGATGTCCTGATTTTATAGGGACAGTCCTGATTTTGGGGTCTTTTTCTTATATAGGCTCCTATTATCCCCCGTCCTGATTTTTCACACTTGCTGTCTGGTCACGCTATCTTCAGGTCTGGGAGTTTCCAGAAGAATTCTGTGTAAGCACAAAAGCTCATCTCTCTCATCAACAGAGATTTTGTCCAATAAAAGATATTATCTCATCCACCTTGACTCTATAATATCTGGAGACCGACATAGCTACAACAACATGCCATAATGTTAAAATAAGTCATTTATTTCAGTTTTCAAAGTACCATTGACTAAAGAGTTAATTTGAGATCTCAAGGGGTAATTCCAGCATTAGACAAACTGAATAGTGTGACTCTGAATTGGTGCTAGAGATTTGAAGCCAAGGTGGAAAAACAAACACTAACATTCACTACACAGGACTAAGCTGGTCAGAGGAATGCCCCACACTGCCTACAACAAATTTTAATTTTAGCCTTTTTATAGAGACCTAAAAAACTCCAATATTATGTACAAAAATGTTAATGGGAGCCAGATATATGAAGAAGTTTATAACTAAACTCTAAGGATATTGTTGCTCCTTTTTTTGTAGTTGACAAAGCAAAGGTTTAAATTAAGTCTCATAATTATGAAGTAATGTATGTGTATAGATCTTGGTACGAATAAAGCAGTACCAATTCCACAGCCCTCATATTCAGATTTTTATTTTGGTCTGAAATGTATTTCATGAATGCAAATGTAACAGTATTGAAGCCCTAAAGTAGCTAGTTTATCCCTTGAAAATTCATGTAGATGTTACAGACTGTGTAGCCTAGAAGACAAAGTATATGTAGAACATTTCAAAGGCATTAAGATAAAGTTCTGTTGGGGGTGGATTTTTATTTTAAAATTTCTATTTTCCATTCTCTCAGTGTTCAGTTAACCAAAATATTTAATATTTAACAAAATTCGTTAAAACAATTTTAGTGAAGGAAAATATTGTATTATGAAATTTTGCATAAGGATGGCTTGTGCCTAAAAGATTATGATAACAGATTTTTGTTAACTCTAAGAAGTTAGATTTGTCAATATAATAGTTTAAATATTATGAATTAAACTGAATAGGCTCTGTAGGGTAGAGCATTTTAGATCTACAGTTCTCATCATTTTTACTATGTTATGTTTTAATATATGAAATTGATTCTTACCACTTTTTAAAAGGAAAATATTACCATGTTCCACATGTACCGAAAAGTTTAGATGGAAAGAGATTACACCATATAAGCTGCTGTAATAAAGACAGCAAGATTTAGCAGATAGAAAAGGTGATATTACAGTTAGAATATAAGACATGAAGTCAGAAATATGGACTATTCCCAGTTACTTCCACATACTTCCTGCATATCTGTGTCACCTACCTTCTTTGTACCTTGGTTTCCTGATCTGTAAAATCCAGATAACACCTACCTCACAGTGGTACTGCTAGGCTTAGCTCATGTTTAAACAATCCATTTGTAAGCAGCTACAGGATAATAGGGTTATAAGTAATAGCCAACATGGATTTATCACGAACAATTCATACCAAACCAACCTAATTTCCTTCTTTGAAAGGGTTACTGGCCCACTGGATAGGGGAGAAGTTGTAAATGTGATGTATCTTAATTTTATTAAGGCTTTTGGCAGTCCCTCATGACATTCTCATAAGAAAATTAGGGAAATGTGATCTTGATGAAATTACTGCAACATGGGTATCAAAGTTCAGGGCAACTGCACTTCTACTACCCCTCTGTGGTCCAGTTGAGGGCATTCACTCTAGACTAGGGTTACCATATTTTGTGCCTCCAAAAGGAGGACACTCCACAGGGCCCCGTCCCCAGCCCCGCCCACGCCCCCACTCCGCCCCTTCCCCAAAGTCTCCGCCCCCTCCCCTGCTTCCCGCGAAAATTTGATTCGCGGGAAGCCTGAAGCAGGTAAGGGGGCGTGTGGGGGGGGGAGGAGGCGCGGCCCAGGCTGGCCCCCCAGCGGCTCCAGCCTGGGTCGGCTCCGGCCCTGGGGTGCCCCGGCCCTGGCCGACCACCCCCGGCCCGCCCAGAACTGCCAGCCCCTGGGCCCCCGGCCGAGCACCCCCGGCCCGGCCCCCGGGTCCCCAGCCCAGCAGCCCTGGCCCGCCCAGCAGCCCCGGGCCACTGGCCCACCCAGCACCGCCGGTCCCCGGCGGCCCAGCGCACCCCCCGGCGGCCCAGCACCGCTGGCCCCCGGCGGCCCGGCGCATTCCCC
>NC_048298.1:210847692-210911807 GCF_013100865.1 Trachemys scripta elegans
AGCCCCCCCCCGGCACTGCCGGTCCCCGCCGGCCCGGCGCACCCCCCGGCCGCCCGGCACCGCCGGCCCCGGGCCAGCCCCTGGCCCAGGATTTTCCCAGACATGTTCGGCTTTTGGGGATTTCCCCCCGGACGGGGATTTGAGTCCCAGAAAGCCGGACATGTCCGGGAAAATCCGGACGTATGGTAACCCTACTCTAGACTCCAGGATCCTCAGCCATCACCTATCTTGGGTAGAGAGTTGCAACTCTCTTCCTTCTGACCAGGGTTTTTCCAGGCTGCACAGTTCCCAGCCTACACTGTGAATTCCCCAGCAAGTCAGATGGCCTCAGCAGGCCTGTTTTGCCTTTTCCAAGGGACTTTAAACAGCATTATTGCCCACAAGTGTGAGTTATCACAAAGCTTTTCCTATTCAAGCATATTTATTCTTAAGGTGAAAACATTACAGCGAAACCATATTAAAAACAATACAAGAACCTACACCCATGCAACTATGCTTACAAGTGATCACCCCCTGCCAACTCCAACAAGGGCTCAGGCGTCCTTCAAACCACACCAAAAAGTTTTTCCCCCTCTGTAGTCACAAGTTGATAACAGCTGTTATCAAAGAACAAGCACACACAAGAATCTGAGAATCACTCCTTTAGGTTTCAGAGTAGCAGCCGTGTTAGTCTGTATCCGCAAAAACCTTTAGGTTTGTGTCTTTGATCTGCAGATACATGAATAGGTAATCAGCCAATGGTCCCTTCCTCAGCATAAAATTCAAAGGTTGGGTCTTCGCATAACTGAAGGAAGTAATTTGCATTCACCCCCTGCCACATATTGCCAAGGAATCCCACTTAACTTTTTCTATTACATTATTTAAAATAGTTCTTTGAAGTTCATAACACTTCCCCAGGTTTACATTGGCCATGTCTCTTCCCTAGAAAAGTTACATAAGACCCCACAATAATACATAAACTGCATTTTTAATACAATGGACTCCAAAGATACTTAAATTTAATTTAGTAAAGTTTATCCAGGATACTGCATGCATTGCCATATCTGTCACAGTGGGTGCAAAACTGGCAGAAAGATCAATCTCAAATAGTAGTTCTTGACAGTTCGCTGTCCAACTGGGAGTGATGTATCTAGTGGGGTCCTGTAGGGGGTCTATCCTTGTATGATACTATTCAATATTTTCATTGAAGATTTGGATAATGGAGTGGAGAGTATGCTTATAAAATTTGCATTTGATACCAAACTCAGGAGGATTTCTGCCACTTCAGAGGACAGGATTAGAATTCAAAATGACTTTGAAAAAAAATGGGAGAATTTGTCTGAAATCAAAGAGATAAAATTTAATAAAGATAAATGGAAAGTACTATCCTTAGGAAGGAAAAACCAAATGCACAAATACAAAATGGAGAACCATTGGCTAGGCAGTAGTACTGCTGAAAGGGATCCAGCAGTTATAGTGGATCACAAATTGAATATGAGTCAACAAACTGATGCAATTGAGAAAAAGGCTAGCCTTCTGGGATGTATTAGCAGGAGTGTCATATGCAAAACATTGGAGGAAATTGTTTAGTAAGTGTGAGGCCTCAGCTGGACTACTGTGTCCAGTTCTGGGTGCCACACTTTCAGAAATATGTGGACAAATTGGAAAGTCCACAGGAAATCAACAAAAATGATAAAAGGTTTTTTAAAAAAAACTGACCTGTGGGAGAACAGGGGGATAAAAAAATTGACAAGTTTAGTCATGAAAAAGGCTGATGGAGGACCTGATAATTTTCAGATATGATAAGAGCTGTTATAACGAGGACTGTGATCAATTTTTATCCATGTCCAATGAAGGCAAGACAAGAAGTAATCTGCTTAAACCACAGCCATGGAGATTTAGGTTACATATCAGAAAAAAAAACTTTCTAACTATAAGGATAGTTAAAACAGTGGAATAGGCATCCAAGGGAAGTTGTGAAATACCCATCACTGGAGGTTTTGAAGAACAAGTTAGAAAAATGCCTGTCGGGGATTGTCTAGATAAACTTGATCTTGCCTCAGGAGCAGGGGCTGGACTAGATGACCTCTTGAGGTCCCTTCCAACCATACAGGTCCATGATGCTATGCTTGCTCATAAAGCACCTTGAAATCCTCAAATGGAAGGTATTATTACAAATGTTTAAAAATAACAATAATCTCTTTCAAACAGTGAAATGACAGGATGAGCTGGCCTATCTTCCCATCAAACTTCTCCCAAGGTGTCCTTTTATTTCTTGACTTTTAAAAAAAAAAAATTGCCTAAGATATAACTCCGGGAAACTTGTATAGCCAATATAAAAACAATCCTCTAAACCAAAACTGTCAAAGTAGCAATTCAAATAAGCCTGTAAGGTAGGGGTGGCCCAACTGTGTCTTGCAAGCCACATGCGTCTCTTCTCCTATTAAAGTGTGGCTCGCAGAGCCCCCCCACCCCTCTCATTCTCCACCTACCAGATGTGGGGGGGGTGGGGGGGAGCTCAGGACCTCTGGATTGCAGCAGGGTGGGGTGGTGGGGACTTCTGCCTAGTGGGGAGGGAAGGGTCTCGGGGCTTCTGCCCAGCAAGGAGCACTTGCCAGGGCTCGGGGCTTCAGCAGGAGTGGAGCTGAAGCCCCAACCCCCGGCAGGTGTGCCCCAGCTCTCGAACTTCTGAAGATTGTCATATGTGGCTCAGAGGGCCAGTAAGTTTGGCCACCCCTGCTCTAAGAGTATAACTACACTGCACTGTAAACCCAGCTTGTTGACACGGTTTCCAAGCCCTTGCTCGAGCATCCACACTGCATTGCAAATCTATGCTTACAGTTGCTGGACCTAGGGCTCACAGCTATGCTAACACATCCATACTGTATTACACAGATCTTCTGACTCAGTTCTATAGCTTGAGCAGCATCCACACTGCAAAATAACCAGGCTTGAACCTGAGCCACAATGAGACTTGGGCTCTGAGTCCATCCCCCTAGCAGGGTCCTAGGACCTGGGTCCCGTGCTCTTGCTGACCCAAGTAAGAGGTGGGGGGGGGTGAGTGAGAGAGAAAGGAGAACTGAGCCAGAGCCCAGGCTTAGTGTGACATGTTGACATAGCCTAAAACTCTAGAACTTTGCCTGCTCACACCACTATTCTCAAGAAAAGACCAATGGGAACTTTCGCAGCACATTGTGAACGTTAACAAAAAAAAGGGGGGAGCTTTTTGGCCCATTGGGGAAATGAATTTCCAGAGATGACAATCCTTCATTAAGAATGCTCTGCTTCTAGATCTCCAGTATTCAATATGGTAACTGTTCAGAAAAGTTTCACAGGTAATCCCAACTACCATGGCAGAAGGTGAAAAGAAAGTTGTCTCTGAGATAGCCAGAACCCATATCATATAGAGTTTTAGCAACAACTTCAATTCCATCAAGAAAAACTGATAGCTACTGAAGTCTGAGAGCAGTGTGTGATATGCTTCATAGAGAAGCACTGGCACTGAAGCATCTGAACAATTTTCAATAGTATCCCCATGTAGACAGCATCTCAACTAATTCCCCCTCCCCCCCACAGAGTTGAACTGTTCTTTCTCTAACTAGACTTTTGTAGGTGGGAATTTTTTTTTATTTTTATTTTCCTTTGTACTTGGAGCTTTGATTCTCTTCCCACCCACCCATTCTACTCCATGCATTAACAGAAATAGCCACTGCTACTGTCAAACCACACTAGTGGTGCAGATAAATACATCATTGCTCCAGTGGTAGAATCTGACATGCTAGCTCAAAAATCTGTAAAGCTCTGTCATGAAGCAGTATATATTCACTAAGTTGTATAGTCAATGTAGTGAACAGACACAGTAGCAGTGACTTTGCTAACCCTCAAGATTTATGGAAATGAATACTCCTTGATGGCTTACTGTTAGGATTATACAGCATCACAGTACATACTTTTTAGTATTTAGATACTAAGATATGAAAATGTTTTCTTCTGAGTTACAAGGAAATATAGTCATTCTAGTTTAAAACTAAGATGAAAATATTATTTTAGTAGTTATCAAAACAAATTTTGAATATTTCAATTAAGCTGAAAATAAAAATATATGATTCTTGTACAATATTATATGCAATACTAACAGCATTGTAAGACATTGTTCTTACAGTAAGAAGAAACAAAAGTGATCTGAAAAATTTCCTGTTCGAGACAACAATGTTCTAAAAACCTTGAAGAATTAGTACTTTGGGATTTTTTAAATTGATATTTTTAAAATGTTACACATAATCAGAAAAGATGCCCTCACAGAACAACTTGCCAAGAGTGCAGGTGACAAGTTTCCATTCATTGCCAAAATGAGTAAAATGCAAACAACAAAAAAATAGGGAGAAGTAAATGTGATTTTTTTTTAAAAAAATGTTCAATTTAAGTAATATAAAAGTATTCGTAACGTAAGCATATTTTCCCAGGAGATTTTAAACAAAAACAGATTCCACATAAAGTCTTCCACCCCATCTTTAAATTCTCCTGTTTTCATCAGTTTAACTTGACCTTTAACATCACTTTAACATGCAATCCAAGTATTGATTTTTGAAACCCTCAAGGCTACCACCTTCCCTTTCCCCTCTTGTTTTAATAGTTTCTCTGATTAAAAGTCTCAAATTATTTTAAGCCATAAAAGGGCTAAATTATAACAGCAGAAAAAATGCAAGTTTCTTATAAAAATGTACATGCCCTGAATAGAAGCACAAAGCATTATTGTAACAGACATGAAAGTTGAAAACTAGACTTCTTTGCTATTCAGGTAATATGCATATTGAAACTTAAAAAAAATTGCTGTTTATTTTGGGTTTTGGCAAATCCAAAATGCACTATAGAATGTAAAATCAATCATATTATGTTTAATTACAGAGGAAAACAATTCAATTAAAATGTTTCACACAATCAATAAGGAGAAGCAGGATTTACAGACTTGGGCTACTCCATAATCAAGCACTGTAGCCAAAAGATCATTACTACAATTGGTACTATAGAACTTAGTCAATCACTTTCAGCATGAGCTGCAGGTGCTCAGCACCTCTTGATTTTTTTATTTTTATATCAGGCCATTATTTGAATTATCATAGGACCTAGGAGCCTAAATCACGGACAAGGACTCCACTGTGCAAGATGCTGTACAAACACAGAACAAAAACACAGTAATTTATTTGAAAGTGTTGGCCTTAGTTATTGCATAACCTGATGGCTTAGGCCTCTCAGTCTCCAGGGCAAGCTTTCACTTGCCAGTACTGAGTAAACAAATTGATTTTTTCCCCCAAATCCTATTCTATATTGTATTAACTCACAATCTGATCTGTGGAGCATCAAAGCTTTCACTTTAAAAAAAAATTAAGTTTCACATCCATAAGGAATAGAAGTTAATCTTCCAAATGTGAATGTAGACCATATAGTATTGTCTTTCTGATCTACAGAAAACCCTAATGCTCCTGATGTTGCTTATAGCTTTCTTCAAGCAACAGCTGGAAGAAATTAACTGATTCTTGTCAGTTTCACTATAGCAATTTCCTGCTACAGCTTGGAAAAGCTACCTGCCGCATCAACGTTAGGCAATGGAGCTATGCAGACAGGAGAAGGAGGATCCAAAACCAGAGGCTGGAGAAGTAGTTAAGCAGCAGCACCACCCACACACCCTCCACACAGAAGCCAGGAATCAGGAATTAAAAGGGTAACGCAGCCTCCTCCCCTCCAGCCCATAGCAGGCTCTGAAGGGCAGGTTAGAAGTGTGAGCCATAAGCGTCCCACTCAGAACATCCTTCTCCCTTGCAGCTGTCCAGGACCAGGGAGGGGCGGGGGCAAAGGAAATCCATATTTAATTGCACATCCACTAGCCAGAGGCTGATCTGAAAGATGGAGGCTTGGAGCAGAGTCAAGGGACAGCCCCGCCGCGACCAGGATCCCTGCGCCTTTCCCCTTCCCCGCAGCTGAACCTGGGGAAGGGGGTTTCTCCCCGACCGGGGTGGGCGAGGGGGGGGCTGTGCCTGGAGCTCCCCGATGCTCCCCGCGCCACCTCTCCGCCCGCATCTCTCCTGTGTGTCGCTCCCTGCCTAAGAGCAACTGGTCCATTTCCCTAGCAGGGGGAAGCCGCAAACCTGGCGCGGGGGATTTCCGAGGCAGCCGCCAGCACCGACCCGTCCCAGCCGGGGACGTGCCATGAATCCGACAGACCCCTGCGACCCTCCGCCCCCCAATTGCCCTCGGCCCGAATTACCTCAGGGGCAACCGCGAGCCCGACACACCCTCGCCCCGGAGCCGCAGGGAAACCAGCCCCAGCCCGCCCCGCAGGGGCCGCTCACTGCCCGGGGCGGGGGAGCCCATCCGCGCCCGCCGGGCGGCAGAGAGGAGAGGAGCGGCCCCGCCGTTACCGGGCAGCCCGGGGAGGTGACAGGTGGGGCAGGGGCTCCCCCTCGCCGCGCGGCCCCGGCACTCACCCGGCTCCAGCGGCTGCTCGGCTGCGGCTCCGCCGCTGTTTTCGTTACTCCCGGCAGCGCCCGCCGCCCCCTCTCTAGCTCTATCCCCCTTCCGCCGCCGCCGCCGCCAGCCCGCTCCGATCTCAGCCTAGCCCGCTGCCCGCCTCGCCTCGCCTCGCCCCGCCCCGCCCCGCCCCCGCGGACTGCATTGACACCGCCCCCCACCAGTGGGAGAGAGAGCAAGCTTGCAGGAAGCCACGCCCCCACCAAGCGGCCAATACGAGCGGGCTATTCCTCCGCACGGGCGGGGCTGGGGGCCCCACCCCCTCCCTCTGTCCGCTCTCCTATCTCGACCCCGCCCACCGCGCGGACAAGCTCGGTTGACTCTGCAGTTCCCGAGCAACCAGAGCCGGGGTGCGGGCGGCTGGCTGACAGCTGGGGCGGGGGGAGGGTCCGAGCCTGAGCGGGAGTGGGAGGAGCAGCAGCG
Organism: Trachemys scripta elegans; assembly: GCF_013100865.1. Taxonomy (NCBI): domain Eukaryota; kingdom Metazoa; phylum Chordata; order Testudines; family Emydidae; genus Trachemys; species Trachemys scripta. Next base: position 210,854,620 of record NC_048298.1, read on the forward strand.
GGGGTCGTGACAGGAAGGAGGCGGCCGCAGCAAGTGGGGGGGAGATCATGCTAGCGAAGAGGGGGAGCAGCTGCTGTCAAGAGCATGCAACATGCAGCATCCGTGTGACACAGACAGGTGGAGGCCAAGGGCGGTGATCTTCGGGGGAGGCATCAGTGGGTTTGTGTAGGACTGTTTTTAGGGGCTGGCTGTCAGCTGCTCGTGGGGAGGCAGAGTCCTCTCTGGGGGTTGTCTAATTCAGAAGGGGTTTTAATCTCTCCCCGCTCTCTTGAAATCGTTGCACTGCATCTATTTTTGCAGGCGAACTCTTACACGCACAACACAGAGACGCATAGAGCTGCAAGAATCACTGGTGTGGCGAAAGACAAGAAGAGAGGCTGGGGGGCTGAGATGGAGATTCCCCTCCCTCTGGATTTGCAGGACACTCTGTGCGTTAAATCCCCCTCTTCTCCTCAGTTCAATTGTCAAATGGTTCAAACGGGGAAAACCCATCCTAAAATACCAATATTGCCAATCTATTAGCATTCAAAAATCATGAGTCAGTTTCAAAAAAAAATCATGAGCTGGCTTAAAATAACATGAGATTCTTTTAAAGAATAATACTTCCAGCCCTTTTTACGGGTCTTCTGCTGTTTGATTCACCTTTTCTCTGCAAGCCATCAGAGCTAGAAATGTACTCTTAAAAAAACTGAAGCTGAGAAACTCACAGATTCACATGATTCCAGGAGCCAGGGCTATCAAACAAAACCCCATAAAATATTACAAGAATAATGGTAAAATTGCAAGGACTGGCAACATGTACTCTCCTGGAGATGCAACATGAAGGAGTAAGGCTGTTTGGTAGCAGCTGTTTGGTTTGAGTTCCCGCTCTCATACTGTATCTTGTAATTGTATTTACCAAAGTGAGAGATCATTAGTGGAGAGTCATCTTGGGACTGAATTATGTTTGCAGATTCAACATGGCAGATAAAGAGAAATTCATCTGTTTTTTGTGGTGTTGCTTAACAGCAACTTACAAACACTTGCAAAAAGGAAATTACTCAGATACTATAGAGATGAGGGCCTTATAATTACCTAGCTCAATGGACCAATCAATAGAAACCTTTCAAGAACAGGGGAATCCCCTATCCAACAGCATTAGCCACGGTTCAACTCTAGATATAACCCTCATCATACACAGTCCTCCACCCTGAAACATACAGTGTATTGCAGTATCAGAGATAGATCACATTATCCATAGTCATGAACATAATCTGAACTGAAATTCAAGCAAAAACATGAAACTGATTCCCAGAGAGTTGTACACATGCTGCAGCATCTGCTACTCTGGACTCTATTGGTGTATATTTATAAACCCTTATTATCTCAATGTCTCTACAGATTCCAGGATACAGGATGCTTCTGCCACCACTGAAAATGGTGATAAATGAATGTGATGTACATTAATTCTTAAAAGAAGTAAATGAGTTTCCTGTGACATATGCTTATAATTAAAACAAATATTCTGTCTTATTGTGTTTCATTTTCTCGTTAATACCAGGCCTGATTATAAGTGCAGTAGCACAGTCACTGTGAATTCTTCTAAATAGTCATGGAGTGCCATACACTACTGAGCCAAAAACAGAGTGGAGAACTGTCATTTGTTGTTGTGGTCAGTTATCTACACAATAATAATTTCTATTTTTAAAATCAGATGCTTCTCAAAGGGAAGTGAATTTTCAGGTTTAGGGGGTAAAGATCAAATATGATTACAGTAAACATTGCCAGCCTCAACCCTAATCTTGCAATGAACTGTGCCCAGGTACACCTTTATGTCTTATGGAGACCTATGGGGGCAGGGGGAGTACTTTGCACAAAACTGATTCAGGATTGGGGCCCTTGCTTGTTTTTGATAGGTTTTATATAAAACCTATATATATATATATATATATATATATATATATATATATAAAAATAAAACCTATGAGCTGTCAAGCAATTAAAAAAATTAATCATGCAATTATTCACACTGTTAAACAATAATAGAATACCATTTAAATATTTTTGGATGTTTTCTACATTTTCAAATATATTGGTTTCAATTACAACACAGAATACAAAGTCTACAGTGCTCACTTTATATTTATTTTTGATTACAAGTATTTGCACTGTAAAAAAACAAAAGAAATACACCTCTACCTCGATATAACACTGTCCTCGGGAGCCAAAAAAATCTTACCGCGTTATAGGTGAAACCGCATGTAAGAGGAGCAGACTCACCCCTGCGGCGCCTCCTGCTGGTCGTCCAGGGAATTAGCTCACCAGCCCATAGAGCGCCCTCTGCAGGCCAGTGATCCGCCTTATTGTCTGCACTAGCCCTGTGTCCCTCCCAGGACCCCGGTGCCCCTTGCCCTGGGTGCTGCCCCCTAGCAATACCCACACATGCTAGGTCTCCCCTCCCAGGGGAACCCCCACCCACTAACCCCATCTCACCTCAGGATAAGGCCACTGCCAGTCACCAACTAGCCCCCCGCTCCCTGGGACAGACTGCAGTATAGGCCACTCATCATCGGCAAGATTGGGTTTGGACCTGCCGCCTTGGCCTAGCCCTGGGCTGCCCTCTGCAACCCCCAGTACCCCTTGGCCTATTACCAGGCTGCAGCCTGGGGCTATCCAGGCTGGAGCTCCCCAGCTCCTCAGCCTTTCCTCAGCCCTGCTCCACTACAGGTACCCTGTGTCTAGCCCCCTACAGCCAGGCCCTTCTCTCTCAGAGAGAAACTCTCTTTGGGCTCCTGGCTCCCAGCCTCTTTACACAGGACATCTGGGCTCTGATTAGGGTGTGGCCCAGCTGTAGCCACTTCCCCCAATCAGCCAGGGTTTTAACTTGCCCTGCCCCAGCCCTCTGCAGGGCTTTTCCAACCCCTCAGGGCAGGAGCGGGTGTCCACCCCGCTACACCGCGTTATATCAAACTTGCTTTGATCCACCGCAGTGCGCAGCCCCGCCCCCCGGAGCACTGATTTACCGCATTATATCAGAATTCGTGCTATATCGGGTCGCGTTATATCAGGGTAGAGGTGTAGTATTTTTCATTTCACCTAATACAAGTACTGTAGTGCAATCTCTTTATCATGAAAGTTGAACTTACAAATGTAGAATTCTGTACAAAAAAACTGCATTCAAAAATAAAACAAGGTAAAATTTTAGAGCCTGCAAGTCCACTCAGTCCTACTTCTTGTTCAGCCAATGGCTCAGACAAACAAGTTTGTTACATTTGCAGGAGATAACACTGCCTGATTCTTGTTTACAATGTCACCTGAAAGTGAGAACAGGCGTTCTCATGGCACTGTTGTAGCTAGCATCGCAAGATATTTACTTGCCAGATGCGCTAAAGTTTCATATGTCCCTTCATGCTTCAACCACCATTCCAGGGGACATGTGTCCATGCTGATGACAGGTTCTGCTCGATAACAATCCAAAGCCGTGCAGAACAACGCAGGTTCACTTTCATTATCTGAGTCAAATGCCACCAGCAGAAAGTTGATTTTCTTTGTTGGTGGTTCGGGTTCTGTAGTTTCCACATTGGAGTGTTGCTCTTTTAAGACTTCTGAAAGCATGTCCACACCTCATCCCTCTCAGATTTTGAAGGCACTTGAGATTCTTAAACATTGGGTCGAGTGCTGTAGCTATCTTTAGAAATCTCACATTGGTATCTTCTTTGCGTGTCAAATCTGCAGCTACAATGTTCTTAAAATGAACAACATGTGCTGGGTCATCATCCAAGACTGTTATAACATGAAATATATGGCAGAATGCAGATAAAACAGAGCAGGGGACATATTCTCCCCCAAGGAGTTCAGTCACAAATTTAATTAACATTATTTTTTTAATGAGCATCATCAGCATGGAAGCATGTCCTCTGGAATGGTGGTCGAAACCTGAAGGGGCATATGAATGTTTAGCATATCTGGCACATAAATACCTTGCAATGCTGGCTACAAAAGTGCCATGCAAATGCTTGTTCTCACTTTCTGGTGACGTTGTAAAGAAGAAGACGGCAGCATTATCTCCTGTAAATGTAAACAAACTTGTTTGCCTTAGTGATTGGCTGAACAAGAAGTAGGACTGAGTGGATCCGTAGGCTCTGACGTTTTACATTGTTCTGTTTTTGAGTGCAGTTATGTAACAAAAAAAAATCTACATTTGTAAGTTACACTTTCATGACAAAGAGATTGCACTACAGTATTTGTATGAGGTGAACTGAAAAATACTATTTCTTTTATCATTTTTACAGTGCAAATATTTGTAATGAAAAATAATATACAATTTGATTTTAATTACAACACAGAATACAATAAATATGAACATGTAAAAAGACATCCAAAATATTTAATAAATTTCAATTGGTAGTCTATTGTTTAACAGTGTGATAAAAACTGTGATTAATTGCGATTCATTTTTTTATTCGTGATTACTTTTTTTCAGTTAATTGCGTGATGTGTGTGTATAAGTCATTGTTGGAAAGTTACAGTTTCAGCAGGAATTGTTGTGTCTTTGTTTTAAAACATCTATTTGAGTCTTGTACATATTTTTCACATCTTCAAGATCCAGCATATATATAAAGTAAATGTGTGCTACAGAAGATAGAGCACTTTGCTATGAAACTTTAATGTCATTCTGAGTATTGCCTGACTAAGGATGACAAAGATCAGGCCCATAATACCATATGCCTCAAACCAAACCATACATCATAGGTTTAAGCTTATAATTGAATGGCTTTTAGGCTTTCTTCAATATTTTATCAGAGCATTTCTCCCTCATTCTGTGGTTATACTCTGCGTGTATAACAGTTTCACCCGGCATTTCCATGTTTCCAGATTTTACACTTGCAACTTAATTTTATTAATGCCGTATGAGCTAGACGAGAATACAGCTCACTCACACAGAACAGTAATGGCTTTGCAGTGCTAACCAGAATAAAATATAGAAAAGACATGGTTTAGTCAGTAAAATAAGCAGAAGTGACTCTGAATAGAGACAGGGAGCAGATCTTGTAGAATAAAAAAGGTGTCACTTTTAGTCCTTTTTCTTACCATAGCTTCTCTTTGATGACACAGCAAGAAGGAATAATGAATTTGGGTCTCCTCAATATTTTTTTCAACAGAGGAGAAAAGAAATGCAGAATGCCTCACTCCAGAAAGTCTTTGAAAACAGCACAAAACTAGGAGAAAGCTGGCTTTAGGCCTCCTTTTTGGCCCCATGATCTTCAGTTGCCCCAGTGCCAGACTTGTCCCCAAGTGTACATTAAAGCAGCACAGGGGCTGTTCTGGAAACTGGGGGAATTGCCCAGTCCTATATGTGCCCTGTCCAATGGGGGCTGGGAGTGCAGAGGAGCCATTATAACAACTCTACCCCTGCTGGGGAATGCTTCACTCACTGGATCCACCAACTTCATGCAGTTTTGTGCCACAAATCAGTACAAAGTTGCCTTGACATACTGGAGTTTCTGGCCATTGGGCCCTTGTCAAGTCACTTACATCTTTGCAAAGTAGGGACAAAACCATAGGCGTAGTTTGACTTCTATATTTGAGGGGGGTAGCTCCAGTCAGGCCAACCTTGCAACATGTGGGCGAGGGGAGGCAAATTCCACACCTGCTCAAGGCTTGCAGTTTAGGGGGGCAAACATCCCCCTCCCACCACCAAACTACGCCCATGGGCAAAACTGATGTAAGCATCAATGGGGAATTCTGAATTAGTAGCATTTTACATCCACTTTCCACAGGTATAAATGACTACATGACACAAGACAATCATGCTCATTTCATTTTAGAAAATCACCTAAACAGACACGAAATCAATGGGATCAGCCGGCCCTACACAAAAACTGCAGGAATTGGCACATGATCATGAGCAAATTATTCACTACTCTTTCTTGCTACGAAGCTTCATTTCATACACAAGAAACAGAATATGAAGAAGTTAATAAAATTGTTCCTCAGAGTCTTAGGAATAAGCAATTCAACAAAAAGGAAGCTTTTATTCTCTGTGTTCTGACTGCTGCCTTCACTGGGCCCAGGCCCTTCATTTGGCAAGCACTCTTATAAAAAGCACTCAACATCTTTTTGCATGCCATTGTTAGACTTCTAATGTATGTAGTATATGCAATTAATACTGAGGGCCTGATCCTCAGCTTGTATAAATTAGCATAACTCCACTGAAGTCCCTGAGATTTTTAAAAAGTTCTGTTCAAAATATGTATTTTAAAATGCACTATTTACATATATTCTTGAATTGGGTCATTTTATTGTGATGATAGAACTGATCAAAGAACTTTGGCCTCATGTCTCCCAAGGGGGCTATTTCCACACAGATGTCTAGAAACTAGTTAATTCCTCATTGTTTTGCTGGGGGGCAAGGGGGTAGGTGTCCCCCACACTTGGCAACAGGGCTGCCCAGAAGGGGGGGCAAATGAGGCAATTTGCCCGAGGCCCCGGGCCCCGCAGGGCCCCCGACGAGAGTTTTTGGCAGGTCTTCGGCGGCAGGTCCTTCAGTGCTGCTGAACACACCCGGAGCGAAGACCTGGAGCTTCTTCCACTCCGGGTCTTCGATGGCAATTCGGCGGCAAGGGCTTCTTCTGCTCCGGGTCTTCGGCAGCAATTTGGCGGCAGGTCCTTCACTCACTCCGGGACCTGCCGCCGAAGTGCCCCGAAGACCCGGAGCAGAAGGACCCCCACCGCCGAAGACCCCAGGCCCCCTGAATCCTCTGGGCGGCCCTGCTTGGCAAAACAGGAAGGGATTCAGCCCACAGGATCTGCACATTCCTGAGATCTGACTGGATTGAAAGGGATCCAAGAGAGGCTAGGGTTTTCTGCACAGATATTCCCTACAACCCACTGACAGAGTGCTAAACTCCCAAGCCAGGATGGCACTTTTTGGTGGGGAAAGGCTTCACAGCATGAAAGAAGAACCCTTGCAAAATAATGCTGGGTCATTCAGCCATACAGTATTTTCCACTGGTTTGTCCTACGGGACTTGTAGGACAAGGGAAGTGAATGTTGCTCTGAAGAGTGACTGTTTTCTGGACCATCCATGGATCTAGATTTCATGAATCTTTAGAAGCAGGATAGAAGAAGTGTCAGCTGTGATGCCATAGAACCAGGCCACGCACTATTCAGGATTCGCACCATCTCCCCAAGGATGTGTGTATGTTTTGAGTTGCAGAAGCATGGAGGAGCATTTGGGCCTTCATATTTTGATTTATTTTGTTCAGTTGTAGTTCTATTGACTCTGACTTCAACCTACTTTTTTTCTTGTAATTTATAATTTTTATTCTAATACTACAGTGTAGTATTTAGGAAATATTATCATACTGAGATCTGATGAGAACTACCCAGGGATATAAGTCATAATTTGTATCATCTCCTACCAAAGTTGAACTGATTCTTCTTCCAACAGAAATATAGATAGTAATTGGATTGCTCTGAATGCAACACAATATGTTAATTTCACAAAGAAAAGAGTTTGAGGGATGAAGCTCAAACATTTGTTTACAGACTCTTTTGTAATCTTAAATAATATGACAATTCTAAAAGCTATATTGTGACACATGGCTAGAAAGGGTTAAACAGCTTGCAGGCTGAATGACCCAAAGCCCACCTTTAAAGTCATGTTAGAAAGGTATGCAAATGATAATTAGGGCCATTCATGCTAAACAGGCTAGAACTTTGAAATGCAAACTTATATTGTTAGGAGTAATACTAATTATGTGTATCTTAGATGCTACTCATAAACAGACAGTTTCTGTCTGTCACTATAATTATTGATTCAGAGATCTAAAGGGAATATTATATTTGGATGAATGTTGGGTAAAATAATGTCATTGTCTATATGTCTCTTTGAAGTTTGTAATAAACTGCCTAATGGATAAATTGCCCTGTGTTAATTTGTGTAACTAATTACTGGTGGTGTTTAGAAAGCAAAAGGTTACATCAAAAGCATATTGTTTAGCCAGGACAGTGTGGTCAAGTGAGTGCTGAAACACTGTATAAAAAGACCCTTGGGTCCTGAGCCTGTTCATCTCAGATCTGCTTAAGCTTCATTGGGGAAGTTTGAGTCGCAAGACTGAGGTCCCAGTTATGCTGGTATGCCCCGAATATGACATTTGGACATTGGACTATAACCTATGAACTGAATTCTAAAGGAACTATTTGCAACTACAAAGCTCACCATCTATGCTATGAATCTGAACCTCAATGGATTGAACTCGTGTCTGTATGTATATTAATCTTTTAACCATACTCTCTAACTTTTGGGGTTTTTTTAAAATTAGTTAATAAAATTGGCTGTAGCTTATTTGGTTAAGATCCGAAACATTCATTAACCTGGGAGGTAAAGTGTCTGATTCTTTGGGATTGGTAGAACCTTTTCTTTTATATGATGAAATAAGATTTTCAGAAATCATATTTGACTTAGGTACCTGGATGGAGGCCTGAGGCTGGATCACTTTAAAGGAACTGTGTTGTTTGGATTTTGAGTAACTAGTAAGGTAATAAAGAAGCTGTATTATGCTAGCTTGATAAATGTAAGTATTGGAATATCCACCAGTTTTTTGGGGTTTGTCTGCCCCTTCTTTGCAGTTCACCCTAATTGAGAGACCACAGTTGGCTCCCACTAGGATCCCGGTCACATATATATTTTAGAAATAAAATTAGTAATTATAGTAATGGACTTGATTCATCCTAACAGATCCAGTAGGATAGTGGTTTTTGAACTGCAGGTCACGACCCAGTACTTGAAGGCACTGGATCATAGAGGCTCTGGTCAACACCGCCGACCGGGCAGTTAAAAGTCCCATCGATGGTGCTGCCCATCTAAAGCAGGCTAGCTCCTACCTGTTCTGACACCGTGCTGTGTCCCAGAAGCAGCCAGCAGCAGGTCTGGCTCCTAGGCGGGGTGGGGAGAGGGCACGGGGCTTTGCGCGCTGCCCCTGCTCCAAGCACCGGCTCTGCACTCCCATTGGCCGGGAACCAGCCAATGGGAGCTGGGGGGGGGCGGTGTCGGTGCCTACGGGCAAGAGCCATGCGGAGCCGCTTGCACACCTCCGCCTAGGAGCCAGACCTGATGCAGGCCACCTCCGCGGCACAGCCTGGTCCGCGGTGCCAGGACAGGCAGGAAGCCTGCCTTAGCACCCCCACTGCACCACTGACTGGGAGCTGCCCAAGGTAAGCCCACACCCCAACACCATGCCCCAATCCCCTGCCCCAGCCCTGAGCCCCCCCAAACCCAGAGCCCCTTCCTGCACTCCAAACTCCTCATCCCTGGCCCCACACCAGAACCTGCACTCCCAGCTCAGAGCCCTGACCCCCTCCCACACTCCAACCCTCTGCCCTACCCAAAGCCCATACCCTTAACCACTCGTTCCTGACCCCACCCCACAGCCCTCACCTCTGCATCCCAACCCTCTGCCCCAGCCCTGAGCCCCTCCCACACCCCAACCCCCTCATCCCCAGCTTTGTTGGGTCACGGGCATTAACAATTTTCTTCAACTAGGTCTCCATAGAAAAAGTTTGAAAACCACTGGAGTAGGGTGTAATATACATCCTCTGTGGCTAAATAGCCAGCTGTGTCCCAAGAAGAAATTCACTCCAGAGGACAGTTAATAGTAGCACTAGCCCAGCAGAGTGGGCACTGCAGTCATTTAGCACCACTGAATTCCTGCTCCAAGCCTGTATCCTCAGTCCTGCAAGCAGAAGTCAGGGGAGTAGGCAGTGAATATGTCTCAGTATGCATGAACTTCCTTTTTGAAATAATCAATCATGTACTTTTCAGTAAGTACAACCAGATTTATTTCTTTCTAAATGCACTGAGTATTTGGAAAGGGAAATCCACTCTTTATCCATAGAGCACATTCATATTGGGGTGGCCCACGCAAGCTTTACTATGCTGTTTTACCAACAGACCTTCATTTTTATGGAAAGTGAGAGGAGTGAGAGGATAGCTCAGTCTTATTCAAGTCCTTGGCCCCTCTACTGAGACTTCGCAACAATTCCATTCCATTCCATATGTGTCTTTATACCACCTTGAACACCACAGTATCTAAGCACATTAAGAGAGATGACTAACATCAGTCACATGTGGCTCTTTCATCCTCTCACAAATGAAAACACTGTGCATGCAGTGTAGTGTTTTGGTTTGATAGGGGGTGTTTTAAATGTGTTTATGGTGCTCTGTGTTTGCTAGAGAAGGTTAGGCCAAAGAAGTGCACCTGGAGCAGAAAGTGGTGAGGTTTTTGATGTTCATTCCTCAGTCTGGGACCAGCCCCCAAGAAATTTCAGCCTCCTACACAGACTAATCGTACTCTGGTGGTAGAACATTCCATTGTGCCTGTGAAGCAGGCCTGGTAGCCCCAGTCCTTATCCCAGAACTCTAGTCTCGCTTTTTGATAGCCTGGGCCCCAGCCATTGAGCACTTTGAAGGATCAAGACCTTTAACAAAGGTAAAAATTGTTGTTGTTCTTGTTAAATGTGGACACCTAGACTAAAAACTAGATTGAGATACTCATTTCACATAGCAACAGAGAGTCCGGTGGCACCTTTAAGACTAACAGATGCATGCGTCTGACGAAGTGGGTATTCACCCACGAAAGCTTATACTCCAATACATCTGTTAGTCTTAAAGGTGCCACAGGCAAGGCCGGCTCCAGGCACCAGCCCTCCAAGCATGTGCTTGAGGCGGCACCTAGAGGGGGGCGGCACTCACCTGGGGAGAGCGGGGCCGCGGCCGGGCTCGCCGCCCTCCCCCAGGCACTCCGGCCGGTCACGGAGAGTGGGCCCACGGCCAGGCTCGCCGCCCTTCCCCTGGCGCTCCGGCAGGCTGAGAAGAGCAGGGCCGCCCTCCCCTGGCACTCTGGCCAGCCGGGGAGAGCGGGGCCGGGCTCGGCGCCCTCCCCGCCGCGCTCCCCGCCGGGGAGCAGGGAGGCAGCGTGAGGCTTTTTTGCCTGGGGCGGCAAAAAAGCCAGAACCGGCCCTGCCCACAGGACTCACTGTTGCTTTTTACAGATCCAAACTAACACGGCTACCCCTCTGGTATCATTTCACATTGGTGACTGTTCAGTGACCTACAATGATTTTTGGTTAGTACTGACTTTTGTGGAATTTGACCCAGTGACCTACTGGACAGATAAAAGACTTCCTGTTCCAGTGCTACTCCCTGACACAGCCAGTCCATTAAATACAGTGAGTCTCTTTGTTGACATAATGCAACCCAGGTTCGACTTTGTGGTTAATTATAATCAATCCTAATAACAGAGTACTATTTTTAGTTGTATGTAGCTACTGAGGTGTTTTTTTAGTTACATTAAATGGAATCTGTGCTAGCCAGCCAGACTGCTAAACAGCTCTAACCATTACTTAGTGGAGGTTGTGACATCTGAAAGTGAATAGGCAAAATGGACATAGCCTCAGAGCAAACGTACACAGTTCAACTTTTTTCATAGTGCAGCATAGGCCAGCAAAGTTGCAGCCCTCAGATTATCACAATATGATAACCTTAGAGATACACCATTAAAGCCTCTTGGATCACTTCCTCTTCCAACCTCTCAAAGTGCTCAGATGAGCATAGTATCAGATGAACTCATCACCCTTGTGATGAGCATAGTATGGAGAGAGATTAGATAGAACCTCCTAGTCATGATCCCAGTCAGACTTCCACACCTTCCCTCTAGCAAATAACAACTAAAGTACTTGGTGAATTTGTGCATGCACAGGTAATAACAGTAAAGAGACTCTATTGGGGCAGCGTGCCCCTGTACTACTCCCTTTGTGGTCCTGAGAATATGAGACATAATTCAGCCTTAACATTTTCCAGTGATTTCTTAAAATCAGTATTTGATTTGAAAGCAATGGCTTTTGGGAGGGTTAGTAGGTAATAATAAAATAGTAGTAATTTGATTTAATTAAGGAGAAGATATAGTTTGCAGTATTTTCAATAAGCAGATAACATTCAATTTTATATAGTATCTCCATCTCACCGCATTTGGTTGGTACAACTGAGAACTTACTCAGCATTTAACAGAGATTATGGCATGAATGGGCTGAAATTAAACCTGGACAAGACTGAAGTGATGCTTGTAGACAGGAGAAAGCAATCGTCAGGACTGTTTTATTTCAGCTCCCATTATTGGAGGAGTGTGACTGTCAATAGTGATGCAGGTTTTCATCCTAGGAATTTTGTTGGTACCCCAACTGCTTCTGAGTGTCAAAGCATCAGCAGTGACCAAGACTTTGCTTTTCATGTGAACTTTGCTTAGAAGTAGCAACCTTTTCTTTTTGATGCAGACCTTGCCACTTATCCATGCCTATATCACATCAGATTTGGATTCCTGCAACTCACTCTACATGGTCACACCTGAAGACCACCCAGAAGTTTCACCTAGGGCAGAATGTGTCAGCCCATTTGCTTAGCAGGATGTCTCACAGGAAGAAAATTATATCAGTTCTCTATGTTTAGCACTGGTTTCCTGCTTCATGTCATGTGAAATTCAAGGTGTTGGTTTTGACAGACAGTATAATGGTTTGGCTTTGGGATCTGGCTCCCTGAAATATGCTTCTTTCCTCATGTAATACCCCAGCAGTTGAGATGAGGTGGGTTTCTTCAACTGACTTTCCTCTGGTGTAGGCTGGCAAAAATTATCTAATATTTCCCAACAAGAGGTCCTTGACTCTGGAATTTGGATCCATCTTTGGTCATACAAAGCCTGAGTCTGACCTGTTAAGTTTGCTATGAAACTTACGTCAAATCTTCAGACTTTTGAGAAGAGAGTGGGTTAGTAGACAAGAGGCGCTATATAGTTTAAGAGAGTGAGTTCTATTGATTTTATATGAATGATTGTGGAAGGAGGGACTGAAAAGTTATGATTTAATTGGTTAGAGGATGCCTTGAAAGTCTCATTGTAAACACACACTTCTTTACTGCTTTTAATAACTGAAATTATTAAAAGTGAAATCATCTTTAAAACATGCTATTTCCTCTTGCATACCTCTAAGCTTGGGCAATTGAAATGTTCAAGCTGTTTTTGCTTTCATAGAACATAAAGGTTAAAAGGGACCTCAGAAGGTCATCTAGTCCAACCCCCCCTGCTCAAAGCAGAACCACTCCCCAGACCCCTAAGTGGCCCCCTCAAGGATTGAACTCACAACCCTGGGTTTAGTAGGCTAATGCTCAAACCACTGAGCTATCCCTCCCCCCAAAGAGAAGTTTTTTGTAATTCAATATTTTGCTTTCAGGCATTTCAGGGGAAGAAGTGTGTTGTTTAAATACTACTGTTTTAATTGGGATTTTGGGAAACATTTCTTTTTTTATTATAGTTTTTAAACTATTTAAATTACGGGCCAAAGAGATGTTGACAATTGTTCTTAAAATATATATATATATATATATACACATACACATACACACACACTTTCCTGTACAAGCCCTCAGGACATGGGTTACGGGCATTTTAAAATACATGGAAATTAAATAAATAAGTCAGTCTGTCTGCTAACCACATAGTTTTCATGGTTATAACCAAAGATGGACTAAGGCAACAGAATTCAGATCTGGATCTGAAGTAGGTTTAGAGGTATTGATCTGAGACTGAATCAGGGCTAAGGTTGAGGTTCAGCTTCACCAGCATTGAAATTGCACAAGCTTCCCTCATCCATCATCTTGAACTAAAAACATCTTATCTCATAAGGTCAGCTGTTCAATTGCATCCAAACCCAAACCAGAACTTAATTCCTTACTGATTTTAGACCCAACCTACAGCAAAACACAGGGAGTGATTTAGATCTGGAGATTGAAATTCTACCTCCTTCAAAATCTGAAGGTGTTAAGTTTGAGTTGCTAGTTTTGATTCCTCCCTAGTTCCTGCTGGTGCTGTTGTTGTGGGTTGGGTTTTTTTTTTTTGAGGGAGGGGGAGGAGGAGAGTTCTCTATCTTCAAGCTATTTTAAGGTAGTGTGGTAAATCCCTGTACTACAGTGACATCTACTGAATGAAAGTAGAAGAACCATTAAGGTCTTCAGTGGTTTTTGGTCCTGAACAGTATAAAGGTAGGTGTTTTATTTTGTTTTTTAACTTATACCTTTGCAAACATTTGCTCTATTATCATAGAGTTGGTGACTCAGCATCAGTCATCCACATGTCTCCATATTTAAAAAAAAATGACTAATGTGTTCTGTGACTTGTTTGCATGCAAACATTTTTATTTCTCAAGGATTTTGTTTTAGCCTGTCCTCCATTTGATTATGGGAATGAACTCCATCTATTTATTGCAAGAGGGAGGGATAAGATCTTTATTGGACTGACAGTTTTATTAGATGCTCAGATTCCACAGTACTGATATAAATGCCCAGACGAACAGGTAGGAAGAGATTGAAGGGATAATTAGAAGTATTTAGATTAATTGTTTATATTGGGTTTTCTTTATCCTGGGTTATCTATTCCCAGCAAGCATTATCTAAAATGTCTAACACCAAAAAGTTAAAACCCAATGATTAATGAGCAATATTCTGATTGTACTCCCTAGATCTGGGGGGGAAGGAAGAGACTAACTAGATTTTTCATGCAAATAGTTTATTCACTGAAACTGCAGATTCGGGGTGACTGAAACTATTTGTGGACTTGAGTGAATTTCAAGAATAGTTTTTGTACCAAAAATTGGAAAACGCATAACACCATTTCAGCAATTTTGTAATGAAACATTCTGACTTTTCATTTTGGAATTTCCCTAAATTTTATTTTGTAAAAATTATAAACACTTCAAAACAAAACAAAACATTCATGTTTTTGTTTGACCCCAAATGATTTTTTTTTTGCTTTTTTCATTTGCCAAGAAATTAAAAAATGTTGTGTTTCAATTTTGATCTGAAATGAAACTTTTTTTTGTAGGGGGAGGGAGTGTTGTTGGCCAAACCAAAAAAATGGGATATTTGCCCAGCTTTATGTTTCAGGTCAACCAAAACTATTCATGAATTCATCAAAGAGTTTTGGCTCCAACATTTTGGGGGGCAGCAGGACAGTGGTGCTGCTGCTCCCCTTTACGCCCTTGTGATTGCAGCACTCACTTGGATGTGGGAGACCCAGGTTCAAGTCACCACTCTGCCTTTGGAGGAGCAGCCATTTGAGCTAGGGTCTCCCACAAAACATGTTAGAAATTAATGCCCTAACCACTATTGGCTATTCTGGGGTTGGGCTTGTTCCTGTTGAAGCAGTTTCACTTTATATAAATAATTAAATAGTCATTAGAGCAGGGACTAGACCCCAGCTGTTTTCTCTCCCATCTGAGTCCCCTAACCCCAGGCTATGGAATCATTCTCTTTCTGGCCCCATTAATATTTAAGTATCCATACAAAGTGAAACAGCTTCAATAGGTGAGATTCTCACTCCAGAATACCCTATAGTCCTGCAGTTGAAGTATTTATATGGGATGTGGGAGAACTAGGTTCAAGTTCCCACTCGGCCTGATTCAGAACAAGGATTTGAACTTGGGTGTCCCATATTGGAGGTGAGTGCCCTAATACCAGGCCAGGGTAGGGACAACACCATCTCCTCTTTCAAGCCCATGAATGATTTTTCTAAAAAACAAACAACAAAAGTAAATAAAAATAGTGGTTAAAAAAGCCCCAAACCAAAACATTTTATTCAATATGAAACAATTTTTTTTGTTTTATTTTGTTTCAGTGAGAAAACTGAAGGATTTACTGTTTGGTTTGACCTGAAATTACTTCCACTAACAATTTTTCAGTTTGTCTAATGAAACAAAAAAATCACTTATTGGCACAAATCTAGAGGAGACCCTTTGCATGCAGATCTGCCTCTCTTGGCTCTATGTACTTATATTGGAGAGGGAGGCAGTTGCCCCAGCTGAACTGTTTCTCCCCTTCCTTCCAAGGATGTGCACGTGGGGTCTAATCCTGCTCTCACCAAAGGCAATGGTAAAACTTCCTGGTCTTCAGTGGTGCAGGAACAGGACCATAGGGTGTGCACAGAGCAGGATGTGCACCTCCTCCTATTCCTGTGTGACATTGTATTAACTCCTCTTCTGCACTGCAGGACCCACCTTTGGCAGAGATTCTAGAGGTATCTGCTACAGGGAGAAGCCCTTGGGGCTCTGCCAGACTGATAAGGAGCCAGACAAGTGCTGCAGGGGGCTAGGAAATATTGCCAGACTGAGGCCATGTTTGTATGAGAGAGTCCTGAAAATACTGGTATAAAGGTTTTATGGCTCTGCTTGCTACTGCAATTTATTTACAAATGTCCTGGAATGCTCTATTTATAGCCTGTAATTAAAACAGACTGACACAATTTGAATTCCCACTGAGGCAGCCTCTTCTAACACATTACTCTTGCCCATACATCTCTTCATTGGTATCTGGTAGAATTCCATGTTTATTTCAAGGTTCTCTTATTTACAGATTGTTTAATAATTAATGGCTGTCCAGGCTAAACCTCTCAATTTTCTCACTTTGAGCCAATCCCAAGCTCTCAGTGACTGCAAAAATTAGGTCTGACTTTAGCTGTTAATGCTCCACAACTGTGGGAGCAGTGCCTATTCACTGGCTATCTTTATTTTAAATTCTAATGAAAGAAATGTGTGCTTTATGCTATTAACTCACTTTAAGATCCCTGTACTGCCCTCACTGTATGTGCATAGAACTCTTATGTATGGGGTTTACATGTACAAAGGATATAGCACTGTCCTGTTGGAAGTGTTGCTCTTGAGATGAGATGTTAAATCAAAATCCTGGGCACTTGTCATCTTGACTGGTTGTTACTTTGTGCAACTCACCTGAACATGACTTCCCTTAGCAAGGCAATAAGTGGTAGCAAATGGTGTCTAGCAAGTGGAGTTTTCTGTTGATTCTCTAATTACATTTCCTTTTGGCAGAAACAGATAGGATTTTATTTTCTCACAATTAGTATGAGCTGAGAACAACAGCTCTTAAATTGGCACTGAGAAGGTGGAAAGGTGCAACAAAGAAATGCAAACACTCTAACAGTCTGAACACTGGAATGTAGAAATACTTCTTGGCATACAGATGAACTACAACTGGCATGTGGCTTGTTGATTATACCCCATCATATAATAGGTCATCAGCTCATAAAAACAAATGTATAAATGTTAAACATTAACACTATTTGGGGTCCTTCTGCTGGTCTGATCAGATGAGAATAGTTCATAGCCTATTTTAAGAAGGAGGATCCTTATATTATTTACCTTCATTTTTAGGTTTATGCATTACCTTCCGGCTTTGAAATTAAGCTTATAGAGAATGCCATAGTACATATGAAAGCCATGAACTTAGTTAACATTGCTTTTTATAAATGTTTTCTTTTTTTCCAGTTCAGCTAGAAAATGTTTTATTTCTTCTTGTTAACATATTATTTTTGAATTGTACGTGTTTAATGTTAGGGAAATGTCAGTAAAACAACTTTAAAATCTACCTCAGCTACTGTATGTACATCTTTTGAGAAAGAGGCCACTTTTGACTTTGTCATGAGCTAGTTCCGCAAGTAGATGCGGTTGAGCCACTCTGTAATGGTGACCATAATGCAGTTATGGTTTGACATTCTTTCCAGGGGTTTATACAAAGTAGTCTTGTGCTGCTGTAACACCAAAAGACTCCGTTTGTCGGCAGGTAGGATCGAATCTGGGGCCTCTGGAGCTTAGTGCGTGAGCCTCTACTGCGTGAGGTAAAAGCCAACTGGCTGGTAGCTAAAGCTGTAGAGCAACCTCAGTAATGTCTCTGTCTCTAAGTGGTCTCGGTGCCACTAGATAGGACAAAACACCGCACCCAGGAGGACTTTACACCAGCTGAAGATCTGGCCCTAGGTGTTCATTTGGAGTGGCTTCTGCAGTTTGAGATTTGGGAGGGTGGTACACGGTTGAGTTAGCTTCAGTGTAATATTATTCCTTGGGATAACACTATTTGTATTAGCTATTGTTGAAGAACCAATAACTTCTGGTCAATGTTACATTCCCACACCAGGGACAGTTGTAAATCTGGAGTTCTATTAAACGAGGTATAACCCCTCCTCTCCCCCCCCCCAAAAAAAAAACTGAACAACAAAACAAATACAGCTTACAGAGGCCCCATTGCTGCTCAGTCCTTTTTGCAGCACACCCATCAGTAATGCTGCAGCCAGAGCTATTCTTTGATATCCTCAGCAGACCATCAATCCTTAAAAAGGACAGGGCACAGGTAAATATAATTCTGACATTCCCTTAGGACTCCTACTCTCCCCTTTAAAAGAAATGTTGAGACAACATTACAATTAATAAAATATAACATGCAGTCCATCCATTTAACATATTGGCAGTAGTCCATGAGTCCCACAAGCTCATAACTGTCATACTCAGTTGAGTCTTTGGATGTCTTCTCTATCACAAATTCTGGTACAGATAGTGGAAGCTTCTGCATCTCTCTTCAGTTTATATCACATGAAGCAGAAAGTTTGTGGTAATTTTAGTTCCACTGTCCACCTGAATGGTCAGTTCAGAAAGACGCTTGATATGGAAAAAATATGACAAAATGTACAGAAGAGTCGAGCAAAGACATTGTTAATGCTGTCTTCCAGTCCTTGGATGTGTAGATCAACACCCCTTCCCTTCCCCCGCCTATTAAACCAGCCTTGGGAAAAACTAAGGGAGTTCACCTCTAAAATTGAAAAAAAGGAATGTTCTGCTGCTGATAAAGCACCCCCACCTCAGGAATATCCCTAATGAGAGTTATAAGATTGTAAAGACGCTGGGAAATAGGGAAGGCTGGGAGGATCGCAGCCACTGATCCAGGAGGAAACATAGGGTAGTGGTGGTTGGTGACTCTCTTATGAGGGGGGCGGAGGCACCCATCTGTCGCCCTGTCATGGCATCCCGGGAGGTATGCTGCCTGCCAGGGGCCCATATCTGAGATGTTATGGAGGGATTGTCGAGGATCATCCGGCCCTCTGCTACTACCCCATGCTACTCATCCATGTGGGCCCTTATGATATTGCAAGATATGACCCTCAGCAGATCAGAAGTGACTACAGGGCTCTGGGAGTAAGGGTGAAGGAGTCTGAAGCGCAGGTGGTGTTCTCTTCGATCCTTCCGGTCAAGGGTAGGGGCCCAGGCAGAGACAGATGCATCCTGGAGGTGAATTTTTTTTCTTAACCTCTAAGGATAGGACAAGAAGTAATGGGCTTAAATTGCAGCAAGGGAGGTTTAGGTTAGACATTAGGAAAAACTTCCTAACTGTCAGGGTGATTAAGCACTGGAATAAATTGTCTAGGGAGGTTGTGGAATCTCCAACATTGGAGATTTTTAAGAGCAGGTTTGACAAACACCTGTCAGGAATGGTCTAGATAATACTTAGTCCTGCCATGAGTGCAGTGGACTGCACTAGATGACCTCGAGGTCCCTTCCAGTCCTATGATTCAACAAATGGTAAGAATCTCTGACCAGTTTTTTATGCTGACCATCTGCACAAATAGAGAAGGTCACAATTAAGTTACAATGTGGGCATGAAAGATAAAATGTAAAGAATATGGGCAGGAGGGAGGACACATAGGTGCCAGTGCGTAATTGGTTAAAAATTTTGTTATTTAGGAGTGTATTGGGAGTGGTGAGCATAAGAGATTTGCTTGGTTTATATATTCTGTTTGTGTTGCTAATAAATAGGTGTTTAGAGCACACGTGTGTAAGCCTCTTTCAGGTGGAAAAGCATCTGCAGACCTGTAGAGCCCTGAGCCCCAAGGGAAAGGGCAGGTACTTAAACTGACCAGGTTTCTTCCTGAGCCCCATCAGTAAGGATAGGTGCCTTACATCATGAGCCCTCAGAAGGGAAAGGGTGGAGGTGCCTACATTGATTTGGTCATGCCTTGAGTCCTTGGTAGGATATAGGTGGGGTGCCCTAAATTGAGCACGTGACAGATGTACAAAGAGATGGTGAGGCATCTTGGTTAGCTGCTATTGAAACCAACCCTTTAGCAATAGAAGACTTTTCCAGGGGTATTAAATCCACCATAAATCCTATTCCCTAGGAAGACAGTTTGGCAGCTCAGAGAAGGATCAAGCTATTGCTAAAATTCTTCATTATAAGTCCTTGGAGCACAAATCAATAATCAAGCAAACACAGGAGGATATGGTAAGAACTCTGCCCTGATGCATGATGGTATCAGTTGCATTTGGATACAGATGGAAAACTTTATTGTAAAACCAAGTTACAAAATCATCTGGCATTATCTGAAAAATATAAAAGACAGGTATATCAAGAAGTACAGGAAGAGACGTCCCATATATTTAGGAGCAGATGAGACATTTAGGAGCAGAGCAAGTAATCAGTCTTGCAAGTGGTTGGTTTTATTGTCCATAGATGGAGACACATTGAGCATTCTGTCACTAGAGTCTGCACATGAGTCAAGCAAAAGACACCTCACCCAACTACTAGAGCTCCACTAACATAGTTACAACAGAATCATTGGAGCTTGTATTACTTGACTTCTTGCATCTAGACAAAAGGAAGGTAGGATGTGAATACATCTTAGTCACAGTGAATCACTTCATTAGGTTTATCCAAGCCTAATCAACCACTAACTGGTCAGGCAAGATTGTAGCAGACAAGATATTTGAGGACTCTTTTCAAATTTGGCTTCCCCCAAAAGATCCATCATGACCAAAGGGCAGACTTTGAAAATGACAAGAAAGTGCATGGTGCTGCCTTCTCAGCAGGTGACTAAGAAATTGTCTGGAATCTTTCAGAGAAGGGGGATGAGGCAAATTAAGATCCTACTGGAAAGATTAGACTCCGGTAGTACTTGAAAGGAAAGTGGATAGTCCAGTCTATGAAGTAAAAGCAGAAGATGGAAAAGGATGTGTTACAGTTTTTACTTCAATATTTACTTCCCTGTGACATCTGACCCCTGGCTATAACGCCACCTTCTAAACCACCACAGTGGAAGACACAGAGAACAAGACAAACTATTGCAATAAGAGATCAAAATGAAGAGAGCAATTTGGTCTCCAGTGATTCTGATGAGAGTGAAGATGAACTACATTATGTGATGGTACCAGATACTGCCCATGCTACAGAGACTCTGAATCCAGAGGCAGAAACATTTCATCCATGTCTGGGAAATGAGGATGTTGTTGATCCTGTAAACTTGGAAATTGCTGATCAGACTAATGTGGTATTCACAACTGCCAGAGAATGGCATGAATGCCAAAATGAGAGCATGGGACCTGGGACCAGTAGTGCACAAGAGGAGAGATCACCAAGACAACTCACTCATGTGTGAGATCATCTGACTCGAGGGAAGAGCCCCACAGACACTGACATATGAAAGTCAGGGACACCTACTCAGTGTCTAAATCCAGCTATTGGAGTGGTGAATGCGCCATGGGTTTATCCTCATGTTTGTCACATGCCATACCAAATGCCTATTCCTGCATTCTTTCCAAGATGTAAGTATATAAAGTGATATTGACTTATGGTCTGAATATTGCTCTAAATGAAGTGGTTTTATAGTTCTGGATAGTTTGTTATTGGATAACGGAACTAAAATTATGGCAGAAACTTTTTGCTTAACGTGAAATACACTGAAGAGATGCAGAAGCTTCCACTATCAATACCAGAACTTATGATAAAGCAAAGACCCAGAAACTCACTTGAGAATGACAGTTATCAGTTTGTGGAACTCATGGACTACTACTACTAAGTCAAATGGATAGGCTGTATGTTATATTTTATTTATAGAAATGTCGGGACAACATAACATTTACAAGGAGGGAGTGTAGCACACAAGGGAATGTCAGGGTTTTATTTACCTGGGCCCTGTCAAAGAGTAATGGCAAAGGAGTCTCCAAAGGAGACAAACTGATGAATAAGGGAATTAAAGGCTAGTAATGATTAAATCAAAGGTGTGAAAGCTGAAATTAACATATTAAAGGAAGCTGTCAGGCACCTGAAAAAATAACTGGTAATGATATGAGTAGTCATGCAGACAGGCACCTCCAGAGAAAAGGATGTGCCAGCTGCAGACAATCTGACAAAGGCAGTACTTGGGATCACCATTTCAGAGGTGGCAAAAAAGAATACCACCCATCAGGATGCCATGCAGGAAAATCACTAAAGAGCAGAGACAAAGCTGACACTATATCTGATTTACCAGGAGCAGCCTACATTTGCCATCTAACACCAAAGCAGCAAACCAGAGTAGCAACTTTAATTGGAAAGCGGTATGTGGTGTGTCGTTTCCTCAATAAAGTAAAAACTCAAGCCCTGTGTGACACTAGAGCACAGATGTGCATGGACTCAAGTCGCTGGATGAAAGATAATCTTCCAGGGACATGCCTTAGAAATAGGGCGGTCAATTAATCGCAGTTAACTCACGTGATTAACTCAAAAATTAATTGCGATTAAAAAAAAATTATGATTAATTGCAGTTTTAATCGCACTGTTAAGCAGTAGTATACCAATTGAAATTTAATATTTTTGGATGTTTTCTACATTTTCAAATATATTTATTTCAATTACAACACAGAATACAAAGTGTACAGTACACACTTTATATTTTTTATTACAAATATTCACACTGAATAGTATTTTTCAGTTCACCTCACACAAGTACTGTAGTGGATTCTCTTTATCATGAAAATGCAACTTACAAATATAGATTTTTATTTGTTACATGGAATGGCGAATGAAGCATAAAGGGACATGAATCTTTAGCGCATCTGGCATGTAAATATCTTGCAATGCCGACTGCAACAGTGCATGTGAATGCCAATTCTCACTTTCAGGTGACATTGTGAACAAGAGGCAAGCAGCATTATCTCCTGTAAATGTAAACAAACTTGTTTGTCTGAGCGATTGGGTGAATGAGAAATAGGACTGAGTGGACTTGTAGGCTCTAAAGTTTTACATTGTTTTGTTTTTGAATGCAGTTATTGTTTTTGTACATACATTTGTAAATTCAACTTTCATTATAAAGAGGTTGCACTACAGTACTTGTATGAGATGAATTGAAAAATACTATTTCTTTTGTTTTACAGTGCAAATATTTGTAATAAAAATATAAAGTGAGCACTGTACACTTTGTATTCTGTGTTGTAATTGAAATAAATATATTTGAAAATGTAGAAAACATCCACAAATATTTAAATGGTATTCTATTATTGTTTAACAGTGCAATTAATTGTGATTAATTTTTTTTAAACCCTTGACAGCCCTACTTAGAAAACTTGAAGAGTTACTGGAAATAGAAAATGGGCTTGATCTTAAAGCTGCCAATGGAAGACAAATCCTTTACAAAGGATGTACTGAAGTCCAGTTCCAGTTAAGCAAAGATGATGGCACCTTCACTGTTCCTGTGAGGGTCAGTCCATGCAAATTAATTAACTTGATCATTGGCTACAATGCTATTGAGGAGATAGTCAAACACCACTGCTGCCATTCACCTGATGAGGTACTAGCACCTAACCTCATTAACAGTATGAAATGTGTATTTCCTCATGTTGGCATGGCAAAAGTGGAAGCTTTTGTGATCATCCGAAACAATTCGGACTACCTGCGCTTGCTTAAAGCAGGGAGAAGGGATGTAATTATCCCTAAAGGAAAAACCACTAACGTAACATGGTGGGTTCATGCAGGCCTTGATACTGAACGTTTAACAGAATATTTGTGCCAGATGCACGTACATTGGTGGCCAAGTCACCAGCTAGGGATAGATAGATACAGCCACACCCAGGTTAGATTTCTGTCCGGTTCTTCAAGGTTCTGTTTATTGTCTTCACAAACAAGAAAGAAAAGTGTAAAAAAGTAACAAACATCAGTCTGGTTAGGGGTACAGACTGGGGTCCTCTGGCACTGCCAGGTAGTTTCCTCTCAAACCCCAGGAGAGGTTGGTGCTAACATAGAAGCTAACTCAACCTGGGACCTGCAGCCTCCTCCTCTGGTTACTAGAGAATAGACTCCTTCCTGGTTTTCTCTTCTCTTCATGGAGCTGAGTTCTCCTTTATATTGTCAGACCAATCATAAGGTGCTGATCAGCTGTGTAAGCTGATTTCCAGAACCTTTTCTGCTGGGCTTCTTTCTGGGACAGGATTGTCTGCTCCTTGTCACTCCTGCCCCATGCTATTAAAGTGGCAGATCATCCTGTTACAGTGCTGTTGTTCAGTGATGTGAGGGTTTGGCCATAAAAGAAATGCACCTCAAAATAACTAAAGGATCATCTCTAGCCAGATAAATATCCCTGTAAGTAACCCATCAAAACATGACATTTTAAAAAGACGAATTCCACTCGGAAAGTCACAGCAGATTAAATCTAAAATTCAAGTGGATAGTCAGCAGATAAAATCCTTATGGGTGGTGTCAGTGTCAAAAGAGAGAGAAGGTGGTACCAAGAATCAAGGACTAAGCCAACAAAGAGAACATCCTCCAAGTGGTGGGGATGATGGAGATCTTCTGAACCCAGAGTGAACCTGACCCATTTATCAGAGATACAAAGGGAAATGACCCAGCAGATACTGAAAGAGTCTAAAGGTGTTTCAGAGATAATGGAGACATGTAATAGATCCCTAATCTGCAGATGTATATCAATTTATACAATCAGCAACCTGCCCAGAAGATTTACATTATATATATTTATATCAAGAGGTAAAGGAATACCTGCAAGATCTCCTAAACGGGATAGATTACAAAATCAAAGGCATCCTATTCATCATCAGTGGTGTATCTCCAGAAAAAGGGATGGTAGTGTAAAACTCTGCATTGACTTTTGGGAACTGAATATAAAACCCCAAACAAATTGCTTCTTGTTCCTTTTAGAGCGCACACAACTCTGGTGCTGCAACCAGAACTATTCCTGTTGACCACCTCACCAGACCTTCAATCCTTAAAGGGACAGGACACAGGCAAATCTATCCCTGACATCTCCTCCTGAGTACATCTGCCTCTGCATGCCATCTCAGAGAGTTGGGGTAGGATATAACAATAGATCATGGAGTTAATGGCAGCACATTCTAGAAGTAGGGCGGTGTGGAGCAGGAAGATGAGCTGCCACTACAAGTAGATGCCATGAGATCCGTAGGTATGGAAATGGAGGTCTTCATTGATCTTGGGGCAGTTGGGGTGTGGTTTGGAGACAATATGCCATTCCCCACCTGAGTAGCTGCAAACCTCTCTCTCCTGAGGAGCTAGTATAGTGGGAATGTGTATTGTAAATGCCATGGAATGAAACCATCCTCAAACCACTCACCACACAAAGGGCCCGCTCCTGCCAGGATACAACCGACTTCCTCCAGAAACTCCACAACAATAGCAACCTACCTTAGAACACCATCCTTGCCACCAGGGATGTCACCTCTCTATACACCAAGATTCCTCACAATGATGGCATCGCTGTCTGCCTCAAATGTCTACAAGACAGTGGACAACACTCAGATATCCACCCCAAACACATTGCTACACTCATCCATTTCATCCTCACCCATAACAATTTTACATTCAACAACACACACTTTGTCCAAACCATGGGAACAGCCATGGTGCTAGGATGGCTCCCCAGTACGCCAAATTCTTCATGGGCTGCTTTGAGACAAAACCAATGATATACCTGAGATTCACTGATGCTATTTTCATTTTCTAGATAGACAACCTAAACTCCCTCATAAATTTCCAACACAACTTCAACAACCACCACCCATCCATCGAACTCTTTCTAGAAAACTCCTGCACCAGCATCAACTTCTTGGACACCACGATCAGCTTCAACAATGGAACCCTACAGACAACTACATACAAGAAACTCACAGATCACCACACCTACCTTCACAGATCTAGTAACACACCAAGAAATCAGGCCATCAGACACCAGAGAATATGCTCCAAGAACAAAGCCTAGGATACGTACCTTAACACACTTAAAAATACCTTCACCAAACAAGGACATTCCCCCAGACAAGTAGATTGCAACATGGAATGGGCCCTTGTCACCTGCCACCCCACACTGGAACCCGTAAGTAGCATCATTAAACAATTACAGGCCATACTTGATGGGGACCACATCCTGAGAGAAATCTTTCCCAAACCCCCTTGTAGCCGATCACAGACTCACTGCTGTGGCGCCTCCTGCTGGTCGTCCTGCGAATTAGCTCTTTCCAGCCTCGGAGTGCCTCCTTCTGGCTGGTGTCTTGTCTGCCTCAGGCCCCGTGTCCCTCCCGGACCCCGGTGCCCTTTACCTTGCCCACAGCAGTACCTCCACACTCTTGGTCTCCCCTCCCAGGGGACCCTCCCAACCCTCTAAGCCCACCTTGTCTCAGAGGCTACTGCCAGTCATCATCTAGCCCTGGGGCAGACTGCAGTCTATAATGGCCACTCATTGGCAAGGGGGTAGGACCTGCTGCCTTTGCCTATCCCCAGGCTGCCCCATCTGCAGCCCCAGTACCTTTCGTAGGTCTTCAACAAGGCCTGCAGCCTGGGGGTTTACCAGGCTGGAGCTCCCCAGCTCCCTTTGCCCTTTCTCAGCACTGCTCTGCTTCAGGTACCTTGCTCCCAAGCAGCTAGCCCTTCCCACTCCAGGGCTAGAGTGAGACTCTGACCCAGCTCCTCCCACACAGCCTTCCTATCAGGGCCAGCTGGGTCCTGATTGAGCTGGCCACACCTGTGGTCAGCTACTCAGTCAGCTTCCCTCAGCTGTTCTCACTCATCTTATCTCAGGAGCGGGGTAACTGCCCTGCTACACCCCTCTTTTGGGCTTCAAAAAATTCCTCAACCTCTCCAAGTTCGTTGTCAGAAGCAAGCTCCCCACAGACCAGGACACACCAACTCAAAGTGGCACCAGATCTTGTCAGAACAACAGATGCAAAACCCGCAGATGTATCTCCACTGCTACAATGATCAACACCCCCCACACTGCACCTTTCAAGATCCATGGGTCCTACACATTCCTACCACAACATGTGGTGTACCTCATCCAGTGCACTAAATGCCTCAACAACAACGATGTGGGTGAAACCAGACCAGTGAAAACACTATGCTCTTGAATGAGCTCACACAGGAAAGTTATAAAAGACAAAACACCCTATTACTCATGGATGAACACTTTCCCCAAAGCAATCACCCTATATCTGACCTCTCAGTCCTTATACTCAAAGGAAACCTGCACAACACCTTCAAAGGATGAGTGCCACTTTGCTAGACACTAAAAATCCTGGTCTTAATAAAGACAATGGATTTATGGCTTATTACAAAAACCTGTAACCTACTAATCCCCCTTTTTTGTCCTGTGACTGCAGGGGGGTTAGTGGGCCACTTCACCTTGAGTGGTCTCTGTCACAAGGTACTTTCACCACTAGGGCACCTTGTCCTGGCTGCTCTGTGAATTAGCTCCTTCTAGGCCCAATGCCCCCTTCTGTTGTTTTTTCACATGTCCTGCAGCCCCTTGCTCGCTCGCTCTGTGATTCGGGGTGTTCTCTCTTCATGGCTTGGTCCTCCAGCCAGGTAACTATGTGTTTTCCCCCTTCTGGAGTATCAAAGTCCCACAGGATGAACTATCCCAGGCAGTCTTCACATCCACTGCCCAGATTGTGTCACTTCCCCAGCGGCTGGCAGGGGAACCCAGGCCCGCCCTCTATTCCAGGTTCGAGATCAGGGACCCTGTCATCAGCAGCCTAGGTCCCACTTTGCTGCTGTTTCTCTGAGCCTTTTCCTACTCCACCATTCTCACGCCTGTACTCCACCACCCTTCCTTCAGGGCCTGGATCCCTGGGGTTTCCACTCTCCTTCTTTAATGACCAGAAAGTGAATGCAGGCTTCCTCACTGCAGCCCCATTTCTTTGTTTTCCTGTCAATTTATGTTGCAGCAATCTCAGTATGTGTGGCTATGACAACCACCTACTGCAGTTTTCGCTTAAGCAAAAGTCTACCTTCTCACCCTGTCCTGTATCCTTACAAAAAATGAAGTAATGCTTTTTTAATGCCATCCCACTTTCCCGGTACATTCACCAATCCCTTTAGACTATATTTTTTCACCCTGAGGAGTCTCAATTCTACACACACAAAAAAAATCTTCTGTGTATTTCTCCTGGCATTGCCACTGCAGATGCTCAACTGTTTCTTGGACTTTGCATGTGTCACACAACCCGTCTTTGCGCTTGTTTAATAAATATAAATTACCATTCAGGTCACAGTGACCTGTTAGGATTCTAAATATAATTACTTCACTTCTTCTGTCATAGCTATTAAGTATACCATTATCATCAAGTTTAGGACATGTTTCATAGAACCTTTGTCCTTTTTTCTCTTTGGTCCATAGTTTTTGCCATTCCTTCTTAAGTTCTCTCTCAACATAGTTTTGAAGTCTTGTTTACTCAGAGGGATCTCAACCTCATTTTAAAGGTAAATTTTGCTAATTTATCTGCCATTTCATTGCCCGCTATGCCAACATGCACCGGAATCCATACTATTACTGTATGTATACCCAATTGTACTATCTCTGTAGTTAAGAACAATATTTCATCATTGATAAAGTCATTCATTCTTTCTGAGACTCTCTTTCTAACCATGATTATACCTGATTAAGAGTCAGATAGGGTAATAGTCATAGTTGGGCATACATCCCTTATCCTGGCCAGTGCCAACAGTATTCCCCGCAATTTGGCCACAAAATTGCATAATCTCATAAATCTCTCAATTCCAAATTTGGGGATACAAAAGGCTGTTCCCACTCTACCTGTGTTATCTCTGGTGCCATCAGTATAGATTTGGCAATGCAGACCCCATTTGCCATGTATAAATTCGTAAATCATAGTTGTCATATTTGACAGTGCTGCTCTTCCCTTTGTTGTATCATAAAATTCCAAATCAACAACTGGAAAGACAACCAGCCGGCTATAGTTTGATTTCCCATGAGTAAAGATTTTAATTTCTTCCAGTCCTTCCTTTTCACCCAAGTTCTTTACTCACCTTTTGACCCTATTAGCATGTGGGAGTTTGTGGTACCAGTTACTTTGTGTCTACTTAATTCCCAACAGTGCCCGTGTGTTCATTTAATACTCTTATCTTCCCTATTTCCATTAACCTTAGCCCAAACGGTTAAATCTAACAATTTCATCCTTAAGTTTATAGGCATTTCTCCAGTTGCTACCTGCAGCACACACAACAGAGTCATAATACTCATGATAATATGCATGTGATTCACAGAGAAGATTAAGTAAAAGCTTGGCATCCATAACCTACAACTGGTCTTATTAATGCCCTATATACACCATCAACAACGTGTTCTTATCTGCATCCCAGTTGTTTCTAGCAATATTTTTAAACAAATTCATCCTATCCTTACATTTAGTCTTGATATGATCGACATGACCCTTCCAAATTAGTTTGCTGTCAAACATAACTCCTAAGAATGTGAAATTTTGAACTACCCTTATTTTTTTCTGTATAGAGATATAAGTTCCATTCTTCCACAATCTTCCTTTTAGTGAAGACCATTCCCTTTGTTTAGCAAGTGAGAATTTAAATCCCCAAGTATTTCCCCATTCTGAAATCTCCCTGAGTACCTCATCATTTGTCTCTACCTTGTATGTTTGGCCCATATAGCATAATCATCTGTAAATAAAGTAATACCTATTCCTGCCAGTATACTCTCCAGGAGATCATTAATCATAACGTTAAACAGGGTTGGGTTGATAACTCTTTCCTGTGGAATGTCATTTGTAAGTTTATAAATATTCGACAAAGCCACCCTGCCCTGGCTTGTATGTTTCTATCACCTAATAAGTCTTTTATCCACCAGAATATTCTTCCTCTTATTCTAGTTGCAGCTAGTTTATAATGTCCAAATGACAGCTATCATAAACTCTGTATTCCTCATGGTTTTTTGTATTTGTTTTTAATCTTACAATATGATAACCCATGCATCTTTCTTTCCTGAAACCACCTGGTACAGTTTATAATTTCATTTTTTCCCCAAGTATGCTACTATTCTCTCATTGATCATTCTTTCCATAATTTTGCCCACACACACACAATGTGAGGTCAATAGGTTTATATGCATCAGGTCTTAAGCATAATTTGACAGGTTTTCCTATTGGTATAATCACCACTTGCTTCCATACTGCTGGTAGTATTCCTTCTCCCCATGTGTTATATAATTTCAATAAAACTCAAACTCCCTTCCAGTAGGTGCTTAAGCATTGCATTACACATGCTATCTTTACCTGGGGTTGCATTTTTACTTTAGTCTACAGCTTCTTTTGTTTCTGTATGCTGACATTTTCATTCAGTACATCGTCTTTATAGTCAACTCGTCCATGAAGTGCTCACAATTTTCTACAGTGAACATTCTCTTTTGTTCATAAAACTCTTTGTTTTGTATCACTACTAACGTTTTTGAACTCTTTTGCTAAAATGTCTGCTTTTCCTAAGTTAGAACTTTCAACTTTATCATTTACTATGAGACCAGGTATAAATTTGTTTGTACTCTGGTTCTCATTTATTCTTTTAACTTATTTATGTATCTCTGAAACCTTGGAATCTTTGTTAATTTTCCCACAATATTTTCTCCAACTCTCTTTCTGTGCCTGTTTGATAATTCTTTGTGCCACTGTTTATACCCTTTATATTTCACTAAGTCCTTGCTATTCATTGTACTTTTGCTTGCATGCCTTATTTCTTTCTTTAATAGATATTTTACAATCTTCATTCCACAGGGAACTGGATTTCTGAGTTTGTGGCAATTTGCTGTCTTACATATGATATAGCTAGGTTGGCTGCTGCTACAACTCCTTTTATTATATTATCATGAAATTCTTCTAGATTTAGGTACTCAGCACACTTACTCTTAAAGCGTCTCCAGTTTGCTTTTCTAAGGTTCCAGGTAGGAATTCTTTCAGTGTTTTCAACATTACATATCAAGACCAAGGTAATTATCATCAGGAAATGCTCACTTCTTCCACCCATTCAATCTTCTATATTGCTTGCTGCAATTCCCAGATCTAAACATGAAAAGGTTACATCCACTGAATTAAATCTAGTAGGTGCTCCAATATTAAGCAATACCAGGTTATGCATGTCAATGAACTGTTCCAGGCTGTAGCGAAGCGAAGACTCACCTGCGTGGTGCCTCCTGCTGGTAGTCCTGGGAATTAGCTCTTCCAGCCCAGAGCACCCTCTGCAGGCCGGTGTCTAGCCTGCCGCTGGCCCCCATGTCCTTCCCAGACCCCGGTGCTGTCAGGGTTCTGCCCCCAGCAGTGACCCACAATCTGGGTCTCCCCACCCAAGGCAACCCCCAACCCTGTATCCCCACCTTGCCTCAGTGGCTACTTCCAGTCACCATCTAGCCCCCGCTCACTGGGACAGACTGCAGTCTGTAAACTACTCATCATTGGCAAGGGGGGTTAGGACCAGCTGCCTCTGCCTATTCCCGGCTATACTTCTGTAACCCCAGTACCTTTCCTGGCCTTTAGCAAGGCCTGCAGCCTGGGGGTTTTACAGGCTGGAGCTCCCCAGCTCCTCTCGCCTTCCCCCAGCCCTGCTCCACTCTAGGTACCCTGCTCAGCTCCCAGGCAGCCAGGTCCTTCTTTCTCTACAGCTAGAGAGAGACTCTTTCTGGCCCACAGCCCTCTCATAAGGGCCAGCTGGGCCCTGACTGAGCTGGCCACAGCTGTGATCAGCTACCCAGTCAGCTTCCCCCAGCTGTTCTTAATCCCTTTCCCTGCTGCAGCCCTCTCCAGGGCTGCTTTTAACCTCTTTTCTGCAGGAGTGGGGCAGCCACCCCACTACACAGGCATTTGCCATTATAATCAGATTTTCAGCTTCCCCATACTTCATTATGGTTATCAAGGACTCCACAATATATGGGTCTTTGACACCCTTAACTAACTCTTCTAATTCTAGATTGTCTAGTTTTTTTTACATGGGTTGTAAACATTATAGAGTCATATAAAGGTGCTATTATTCTGCAGAGGAATCTCAACAGCATTGTACTCAAAACTTGAGTTTCTCACATCTATGTCAGTGTAACTAAGACCTTCTATTATAAATATAGGTACCCCTCCTCCTTATGTTATTTCTCCATCACCTCTGATTACATCATATCCTGGAAGTCTAAGTATGTTTTCTTGTTAACCATGTTTCCTGTACACATCACATCAGGTTTGTTTTCCATTTCAAAATACAGTTTTCCTGACCATGTGCTATTAAACTATGTGTGTTTCAGCAAAAACATTAGAACCAAGTTTTTTAAACTGCATTATTACCTTCATTTAAAATGGCATGAATACTGTCTATCAAGAGATTGCTTATATGCAAATATTTTTCTGCCACTTTTATCATTTTTATTTTTTTAGTCTTCTTCCCCATCTCTAAAATGGAATTAAGCACTTCTATAATACATGCTTTAAATTTCTCTTTGCCTGCAAGCAGTACATCATCTATTCCCCTTATATTTTCTTTCCTGCCCTGAACTGCTTGTTGTTGTACTAGTAGCTCTTTTCACTCACTGGCATTTTCCTCCTTCACATTCAGCTGTGAATAGCTTTTGGTAGCTTATACATAGGGCATTTTATAGATAGTTTTAATTTTCTGTATCTCTCTAGTTCATTCCACTGCCACACAGCCTTTGTATGCTATACTGTGCTTATCCACATAATTGTTTATTTTAGTTCTGTTCCTTCCATACAGTTCTCATATGAGCGTTCACATGTACTACAACTCATTTTCCCCTTACAGATAGCTGCCAGATGCCCAAACCTTTAACATTAATAACATCTCAAAGGGGCTGGGATATATGGTTTAACCCAAAAGAGTTGATATCCTTTATTAATACTATCAGGTAGTGTTGCACCTTTAAACGTTACTTGGATGGTAGTGGATGGTGTATATTCTCCCTCTTTTCTGCTAATCAGTCACTTAAACAGCACTTGTTCCTCACCTATATCCCTTTTAAGTTCATTCTCAGTCATACCTAGTGGAACCCCATACATTACTCCTCTTCCTTCTGACATACATTTAGGTAGCTGGCAAATTACTGTTATTTTCCCTAGTAGTAGTAGTAAGAAGTTTTTCAGCCTGTTCCTAATGTGTACATTCTACTAATAAATCTGCACCCTGAAGTCTTTGAGCTCTCAACATATCTCTGATACTTCACCTAATCCATTCCACTGTGTTCAAGGGATTAACATTTTAGCTTTACATCTTCAGCTAGTGATTCAATCATTGTAAAATGGTAATCCTTTTCCTTACTTTTTTCCATCATTTTCTTCTCACTTCTTCAGATACAGATACTTCTATTCTTTTTTCTTCTTCCAATCTGAAAGCCATTCCTTATCACTTGCTGCTTCTCTCTCATTTTCCAACATAACTTCCAGGCTTTCTCTCTCTGTATAGCTCTGCACAGCTAGCCAGCCGCCAGCCCAAACCATCCCTGAGTTCCAAGCCCAAGCTCTCAGCCTATACAGCCACCCTGCAATCTGGCTTGTATCTGCCTGGCCTAGCCCACTTTCTACTGCCAACCTCCTGGCTTTATACCATCCCCGCCTGTTCCTTTTCAGCTGGGTTCCATCATCAATCAGGGATTGCTTAGGCCAACAAATTCCCCTCATCTGTGGCCGATCCATTTAATTGGCCCCTTCTCAGTCTCATTAATGCTCTCCAGGCTAGTGTGGGGGTGAACATCCCATCATAGTCCCTTAGAATATATGTTAACCTGCTTATGCTAAACAATCTGTACCACCTTGTGTTAGCTGTGACACTCTCAGTAACTTTTCCAGACCTGAAGAAGAGCTCTGTGTAGCTCAAAAGCTTGTCTCTCTCACCAACAGAAGTTGGTCCAGTAAAAGATATGACCTCACCCACCTTGTCCCTGTGGAATGAATCATTTTCCCCCTGCAATGGGCATTTCTCTGGGGAAGAGGTCAGAGGCATATTAGTACTTAGAATTCACAACATTCTTTTTGTAAATTCTCAGCATTCTTAATTCTGTAATCTGCATTTATTTATAATTCCCAGGTAATCCATAAATCTTTCTTTCAAATAATTGTTATTCTGGAGATTGGGTGGTTCCCAGTAAGTGTGTCTTTGATCCATGGGAAGTCACAGACTTTGTTGAAGCTGATGGGCATGCTAGCTGCCTTTCATTCAGGCTAAATGAGGCAGTAG
Organism: Trachemys scripta elegans; assembly: GCF_013100865.1. Classification (NCBI taxonomy): domain Eukaryota; kingdom Metazoa; phylum Chordata; order Testudines; family Emydidae; genus Trachemys; species Trachemys scripta. The sequence continues at coordinate 210,888,776 of NC_048298.1, forward strand.
TTAATTGCCTTTTTGTTTATCGATAGCAGAAACAATGGAAACCACTGCCCCAGGACTAAACTACATGCAAGACCTGGAAGAGGCTGGGTCATACAATCTGAGGAGTATCCCTGAGGATGGATAAAGGCAGGGCCTGGGGACTGACTAATGGAGCTGTGTCTGTCTGTGGGTGGAAGAAGCTGAAAGCCAGGAGACAGAGCTTTTGTGGCATGGCTGAAAAAGGCAGGGTTGGAATTGTGAGTAAGAAAACTGACTTCTACTGTTTGATTCCTAATGTGTTCAGAGAAATAGGACTTTATGGACATTCTTTGTAAATAAACAGGACTGCACCAGAATACCGGACTCATATTATTTTCTTCTTCTAATGGAAACAACTCCGCAAGACCACAAATATTGGCTAACAGCTCTGGCTAAGCGATCGTTCTTGTTTTTCAACCACCTAAGAAATACTTTGGTATGGGTTTGGGTTTTTTTAATATATTTTGGAGGAATCAAAGGAAAGAATATAGAACTCATCCCTTTTTTGTAGGCTTGATCTTATGTACATTAAAGTCAATGGAAGTGCCATCATCAGGGGTTATAACACCACTTGCATAATGTCAATAATATTAAATGGGAGTTCTTATTAAGAGTACAAGTCTGGTTTAATGTAACTGGAAGCCACATTACAAAAACCTTGCTATGAGAGAGAAAGTTATGCATTTGGGCAGAATCAAAGTGGTGTTTTGAAAGGGTCTTTGTTTGGAATGGGTAACTTATTTATCTTGGAAATTTCAGGTCAAATGCAGCATCTGGTTTTCAAAGCAATCCTGATTTATTTTCAGTTTTTCAGATGTGCTGGCTAATGACCCCTCCCCCAAAGGTCAAGTGACTGCTGCCACAAAGTCACACAATGAGACAATAGCTCAGCCTGATTCTGTTCAGGTTCCCAGTCGTTTCCTCTAACTGTGACATACATCCACAGCCTCTTAATAGCACAACATAACCTAAAGATTTACCTCTCCCTCCCTGGATATTTAGCTGAGGGAAAATAGTTATTTTGAAGCAGAACAGCTTTGAAGGGTGTATGTGTTCTGATTGTTTCCCTTAACTGCTGAAGTGAAGGAAATCATAAACCCATTGCAAATGAGCTTACTGTGCTTTTAACAGTCAGTGCAACAGTAAGAATAGATGCATTTTTACTTCCTTCACATCCTCTCTGTGCAACAGTCACAGCTTTGAGTGCCTCAGGCTTCTTGTGAGGAGGGCATCTCAAGACTGGCTCAACTAAGAACTCTGTAGGGCCTTTTGGCAAGGGTTGTTTTAATGAACAAGTCACATAAAAAAAGCATTAGAAATAAAGCTTTCTGACTTAAACCTAAAATAACCTGAGCTGATGGCATGTTTAACAGCAGAAAATAACCTCATTTCTCAGTACATTGCCTAAGTTTTCTAAAAGAGTTACTTGGGGTTACCTAAATTGGATCATAGGAGCCCTACATAGGTCTACATTACAAACGTATGTTGGTAGAACTATGTAGCTCAGGGGTGTGGAGAATCCACAGCCCTGAGCAATGCAATTATACCAACCTAACCCCTGTTGTAGATAGCGCTGTGCTTATGGGAGAGCTTCTCCTGTCGACATGCTACCATCTCTCAGGGAGGTGGAGTACCTATGCTGATGGGAGAAGCTCTCCCGTCAACGTAGGTAGAGTCTTAATCAGAGCTGGCTCTGGCTTTTTTGCCGCCCCAGGCAAAAAAGCCTCCCGCCACTCACCCCCCGCCCGCCCCCTGGCAGGGAGTGCGGCAGGGGAGGGGGCCGAGCCCGGCTGTGGCCCCACTCTCCCCGGCCGGCCGGAGCGCTGTGGGGAGGGCAGCGAGCCCGGCCAGGGCCCCGCTCTCCCCGACCGGCCAGAGTGCTGGGAGGAGGGCGGCGAGCCCGGCTACGGCTCCGCTCTCACATGCTTGGAGGGCTGGTGCCTGGAGCTGGCCCTGGTCTTAATTAAGAACTACAGTGGTGCAGCTACACCGGTACATTTGTATCACTGCAGTGCTGTAAGTGTAGACCTGCCCTCTGTTCTTATTAGATCACAGGTGGGTACTTTTCAACTCTAATAAAAATTAATAATACACCCAAAACGTGCTGCTTTGTGGACTCAGGTCTATGGAGTTGGAGGTCACTGTAATGTTTCCCTGGTGTTATCTGGACCGGTGGTCTGCTAGGTCACTCCAATCCCTGACTCTGGGAGCCAGGCTTACCCTGCTCTGCTGTGAGAACCCCCACTCCTGGGCTGTTCACGCACAGTCTCTGGCATGTAAGCTGCTCCTTGGATTGTGCAACCGAATGACACTAGCCAGTACCTCCAGTCCCAGACACAATCCTAGGAAACTCAGTCTTGCAGTGTCCATTTATTCCCGCTGGACACTGCAAGCTTATATGAGTTTGTCAATTTAACAAAGAAATTGATATGTACCAGGCTTGTTATCCCAAGGGGAGTCTCTGACACACTTCAAACCAAATGCACTGCTTCAGGTAGAATAAACAAATAGATTTATTAACTATAAAGATAGATTTTAAGTGATTATAAGTCAAAGCATAACAAGTCAGATTTGGTCAAATGAAATAAAAGCAAAATGTATTCTAAGCTGATCTTAACACTTTCAGTGCCCTTACAAATTTAGATGCTTCTCACCACAGGTTGGCTGGTTGTCCTTCAGCCAGGCTCTCCCCTTTGATCAGTGCTTCAGTCGCTTGGTGTACTGGCTGTAGATGTAGGTGGAAGAGAGAGGAAGAGCATGGCAAACGTCTCTCCCTTTTATCATAGTCTTTCTTCCCTCTTGGCTTTGCCCCCCCCCATGAGTCAGGTGAGCATTACCTCATCGCAGTCCCAAACTGACCAAAAGAAGTGGGGTGACTCACTTGAGAGTCCAACAGATCCTTTTGTTGCTGCCTAGGCCAGCGTCCTTTGTTCCTGTGAGGCTGGGCTAGGTTTGTTCCATACCTGCCCTGATGAGATGTGAACTGCCTCTCTGCTCTTGGAGAGTTTTTGCCTGGGCTTATTTTAAGCCATGAAGACACATTTTCAGCCTCATAACTATATACATGAAATTATAACCTATAACATTACTGTAACAACAATTACTATAACTTCACTATAACAACAATGTTCAGTGCATCATGAGCTTTCCGAAGACACCTGACATGATAAACTTTGCACTGTATGCCACACAATCATTTTACAAGGATGAACATGGGGGTGTAGGGTGTTCCCCCCAGGTACAGAGCATCACAGTCACAACCAACCTGATCCCCAACAGTTTTATCACTGTCTTTTATCTATGCATTCTGAGCTGAATTCTCTTGTCTATTAAGGCACAGCCTAAACCCAGCATTACTGGCTAGAGGCAAACTCCCCCTGTGTAGGGGAATCCTCCATTGACGAAGGCTGCTGGTTCAGAAGGCCTGGCCAGGGCACCTCAGAACTCAGCTGATCCTCGGTGAAAAGAATGACTCCTGTGGGTTGCTAGCAGCTGGCACAAACTAGAGAGCAGCCATGCTATGGGCAGGGATAATGTCCAGTGAACTCAAGAAACCTTTGTCAGCTGCTTCTCTCTCAACTTGCACCAAGTTTAGCTCAGCCAGTCCAGTGAATTTGGGCTCTTGTTTCCAGACTATTAATAAAAAGTTTCTTTTCACTACAAACCATTTCTAAGTAAGTTACTAATAATGAGATGGTGATTTTACAGTAGCACCCTGATGAGAAGATACTTTTCAGTTCTAGTGAGATATATTAAAGACTACTCAAACAAAGATTTTTCAGTAAGCAATGGAATAACATTATATGATAACCCTTGTCACACTGGGAGGTTTTCCACAGCCTGTTCCACCATTCCCAATATTAGCAAGAAACTTCTGTTTCTTTTGAAAACAAAAGTACACAACCCTGGAGAGAGAAATCTTTACCTGATAGAAAGAAGTGTTTTGTGACAAATCATTTCAGGGGGAGAATGTTAAAATCTTAGACTGAGGACTTGTCTACCTTCCATGGAGATCCTGATGAGCCAATGGGGTTGTATCAGCAATGGGATCCTCTTTTGGAGAGTTCCCATCCCATGCAGCTAAGGAGAAGAGATAAGGTTCCTAACTGCATGTACATCCCTACTCCACTTGGGATGAGAACCCAGCTTCTCTGCATCATGATCTCGATCCAAAGCTCAATGGAAAGACTGATTTCCAGAGGTTAGGCCCCATGTCCATATAATTATTTACATTGTATATGTGAAATTTTTTCCCTTCAAAATCAGTGTTTCACTATCCTGACAGTAACTTCACAAGCAATTATAGGAGAAAAAAATGAAGGAAAAATTGTAAGCCTCTTGTTTCAAGTGTGCAAGAACTTATTTGTAACAGGAAGGGAAAACATTAAGTGTATGAAAAATAGCACTTTTACAATTCAGAGTCTTGGTACATTATTAATTCTTTTTTTTTCTTACCTGGCCTTTCAATTAGAAACATTTTTCCCCCTTTCCCCCATTTCCACCTAATCAGTATTTGTGTCACCAAAGCTCTCCTTCTTTAGGAACATAGGAATTGCCATACTGAATAAGACCAATAGTTGATCTAGTTCAGTATCCAATGACAATGACCACTACCAGATGCCTTAGAATAGGCTAGGCAAAACTGTTAAAGCTAAATACAAGTTCTGTTCTCCTGATTATGTGACACATGTAGACAGAGCCGGTACAAGGAAGTTTCGCGCCCTAGGCGAAACTTCCATCTTACGCCCCCCCCCGTGGCCGCCAACCCCCCCCCGCGCCCCCCCCCCCCCCGCGGAAACTAACCCTGTCCCCCTCCATGGCAGCTAACCCTGCTCGGGGAGCCCCCCCGCCCAGCAGCTAACCCTGCCCCGGGAGCCCGCCCCAGCTCTCCTCTGCTGAGCACGCCGGCACTGCTCTAATTCTCCTCCCCTCCCAGGCTTGCGGCGCCGATTGGAGGAGATTTAGAGCGCGGGCTGTGTGCTCAGAAGAGGAGGCAGAGTGGAGGTGATCTGGGACGGGGAGCGGTTCCCCTGTGCACCCCCCCGTTACTGCGGGCGGCTCTCCCTGCGCCCCCCGCCCCCCCCCCCCCCGTCCCAACTCACCTCCACTCCACGTCCTCGCCTGAGCGGGCTTTTAGGCGTCCTCAACCACTAGGCGCCCTAGGCGGCCACCTAGTTTGTCTAAGTGGTTGCACCGGCCCTGCATGTAGATAGAAAGGAGAAATACTTGTTGAATTCTTGTGATATGTGTCCAGCTACTGTCAAATATAGATTACTGAAGTCAAACAGCAAGAAAGGAAAACTGAACTCCATCATAATTTGTTTTCTTCTGTGCATTCTACTTCTGCTTCTTTATGAAGAAGAATCATCATGAAGAATGGAGTCTTTTGATGGAGATGGTGATATGAGTGACGGTGAAAGTGAAGATAATTTAATTTCTTCATCTTCAAATAAGAGTTTTGCTACTCCATCTGCTTCAGCATCGAAAACTCCTTCTCCTAGAAAGTCTTCAGATGTTCATCACACTGGTATTAAGAGGTTTTTGGATAGAATATCCCATTACCAGAAAAACATTTATCTGGAGGTATTTGTGCCAGCAATACACCATTTCATATAGTCAAAAATCATTATATTCTAGAATTTCTTCATAAATTGTGTGCAATTTATAAAGTAGGAAATGGCTTTCAGGAAGTCTTCTGAATGCTGAAAGTGGAGTATGAGAAAAGGAGAGTTGGTATTCTTATTACACAGGCTCCTCATGTGTGTTTAGTGTCTGGATGGAGGAGCAATATTCACACTGAGGTGTCATCAACTTCATGGTAAAAACTCCACAGCCCCTGTCTTACTCATTCCATTGCAGAACTGAGCATCACCGCACAGCCCAATATATTGCTGACCAGTTTAAAAATATAATCGATGAATTGGGTCCACTGAAGTTTATTTGAATGTGACTGACAACACAGCTAATATGAATGCTGCTTATTAATGCTGTTGATTAATGAATATCCACACCTTCTGTGTTATGGATGTGCTTCCCATATGATGAAGCTTTTCACTGGTGATGTTGAAGATCTGACAACTCTCTGATAACATGTTGTTGCGGGCCTGTGATATACTGGAGGTCAGACAAAATGATCTGGTGGTCCCTTCTGGCCTTCAACTCTATTACTCAAAGTCATGTCAATAATAAAAAGCATTGCCAAAAGCATTGCCAAAAGCATTGTTTCTCAAAAACAAACAAATACCAGAAACCAGGTTTCAGAATTATTTAGTACAGTACTCAGTTTCATCCCCCCTGAATAAGCCTTGTCGTACTTGATAGGTATCATCTATTAAATGTCTCAAAGGTCTTCAGATATGCAAGAAGGCTCTTCAGTTAGCTTCTGTTGAAAAGGGGATGGCCCAGCATCGCCCCTGAGTAATCTGCACTGACATTCTTGATGACAATGATGATGTCTTTTGGGTGTACAACTCAAAATTAATTTCACTGCTTGAACCGATATTTCAGTCCATTCAGTTTACATTGTCTGATGCCAAGAACAAGTTCCAGAATGTTAAGAAACATATTTGTGAGAATATTGAACATAGTCCACTTACAAAAGATGAAAAGAAAATAATAACAGACAAAACAATATTATGGAAAAACCAGTGTGATCACTCCCACACATAATGCTGTCTACTTTCTTGACCCACACTTCCAGGACCAAGAGCCAAATGATGAATTTGATTCAGTTTGTGACCTCATAGTGGCTGTTGCAAATTTTAAAGGATATACAAACGAGCAAACAATTCTGACAGTGGTAGCACATTATAAAACAAGAAGCAGCCCATTCAGTCATAAAACAATGTAGAGTGCTATTCTAGCAGATGAATCAAGACAGCTTCCTCCTTCATCATGGTGGAAAGGGTTGTGTCCACCTTGTACTCTGTTCACATTGGCAGATATTCTTTTTACACTTCTGTGTGCTACTGCATGTGTGGAACAAAAGTGGTCAGTTTGGGGAATCATCCATACAAAACACAGAAATTGACTGAACACCTCTGCTGGGAACCTGGTGACCATGTATCACAATTTAAGATTAGAGAAGAAAATGACAGATGACTCAATATTCATCAGATGAAGAGGAAGGAGATACTGATGTATTTGATGGTGACAAAAATATAGATGAAGCAGTTGAAGCTAATAAAGATAATGAAAACCAAGATGCCTGCTTCCTACCTAGTATAAGTGCATTTATACTTGACTTTTTTCTTTACAGTTGCCCTCTGTTTGTTTTATCTATGTTTTCAGTGTTGTTGTAGCTGTATTGGTCCCACGATATGACACAAGGTGCGTGAGGTAATATCTTTTATTGGACCAACTTCTGTTGATGGAAAGGACAATCTTTTGAGTTTCACAGAGCTCTTCCTCAGGTCTGGACAAGATAGCGAGAGTGTCCAAACTATATACAAGGTGAAACAGATTGTTAAATGTAAGGCACACATACTGTAGGAGATGACTTAAAAACAAAGTGGGCAACTAAGGGTTAGCAGGCAGTATGGTATGTTACATATTGTTGTCATGAGCCATAAAACCAGTGTCTCTGTTAGGTATATAGTGTTTAACAGAGCTATGAATTTAAGTTCCAGGCTTGTCTTATGAAGGTGTTATGCAGGTTTCTTTGAGGACAAGGACTGAGAGATCAGATATGGAGTGATCACTTTGTGAAAAGTGTTTGCCCATGAGTGATAGGGTGGTTTTGTCTTTTATCTCAAAAGCACTCTCATAGAAAAATTATCTTGAGAAAACAGTCTGGGGTTTATAATGCAGTCCAGGCTGCTAACCTTAGTTTTGGAGTCTGAATGCAGTATTCTGTGGTCAAGATGGGCTAGAACTCCTCTTTTCCTCTTAATGGTAAAGGAGCAAGCCAGCTCCTATTAGTTCCAGCCAGGCTCCCCTGTTCTCTTCTTTTCTCTCTCTAACCCTGGTGATCAGAACAGGCTGGGAAATGTAGTCCACCAGAAGAGCCATGCTATATTCTTAACCTAGAGCAAGACATGCTGGGAATCAATGGTAGTATCTAAGGCCTATCTTTCCATAGATGGTGAGAGACTTGGAGGAAGTTAGACTGTGTTGATGAGTTCTCCAAATAAGTGAAAGGCAAGCAAACCCACTCTCTGTATATATTTTTTTATTTTGTAAGCCTTCCTTTGATAATGATCAATTGAAGCATACACCTCTGAAGAATGCCTGAATTGTTTTATGTACTTATGGGCATATTTGGCTGTCTTTTGGAGAACGCCTAAATAAATACCCCAGGCAGAGGAACTCTTATTAAGAAGTTTCAAAGATGTTACTGTATCTTTTTGTATCTAGCTTGCCAAAGAGAGATTGTATATTATTAACTGCTCACTCATTTCTTTCTTAAATTCCATCAGAACTGGTTGAAACTGTAGTAAAGAACAAAATTGTCAGACACATAGATGAACATAATTTGTTGGGTAAAAGTCAACATGTTTTTTGTAAAGGGAAATTATGCCTTACCAATCTACTGCAATTCTTAGAGGGGGGTCAACAACCATATGGACAAGGGGGATCCAGTGGATATAGTGTACTTAGATTTTCAGAAAGCCTTTGACAAGGTCCCTCACCAAAGGCTCTTAACCAAAGAAAGCTGTCATGGGATAAGAAGGAAGGTTCTCTCATGGATTGGTAACTGGTTAAAAGACAGGAAACAAAGGGTAGGAATAAATGGTCAGTTTTCAGAATGGAGAGAAGTAAATAGTGGTGTCCCCCAGAGTTCTGTTCTGGGACCAGTCCTATTCAACATATTCATAAATTATCTGGAAAAAGGGATAAACAGTGAGGTGGCAAAATTTGCAGATAATACGAATCTACTCAAGATAGTTAAGACCCAAGCAGATTGCAAAGAGCTACAAAAGGATCTCTCAAAACTGGGCCACAAAATGGCAGATGAAATTCAATGTTGACAGTAATGCATATTGGAAAACATAACCCCAACTATATATATAAAATGACGGGGTCTAAATTAACTGTTACCACTCAAGAAAGAGATTTTGGCATCATTGTGGATAGTTCTCTGGAAACATCTACTCAATGTGCAGCAGCAGTCAAAAAAGTGAACAGAATGTTGGGAATCATTAAGAAAGGGATAGATAATAAGACAGAAAATATCATATTGCCTCAGAAAATATCATAAATCCTTCATACGCTGACATCTTGAATATTGCGTGCAGATGTGGTCGCCCCATCTCAAAAAAGATATATTGGAATTGGAAAAGGTTCAGAAAAGGGCAGCAAAAATGATTAGGGGTATGGAACAGCTTCCACATGAGGAGAGATTAGTAAGATTGGGACTTTCAGCTTGGAAAAGAGACGACTCAGGGAGATATGATTGAGGTCTCTAAAATCATAACTGGTGTGGAGAAAGTAAATAAGGAAGTGCTATTTACTCCTTCTCATAACACAAGAACTGGAAGTCAGCAAATTAAATTAATAGGCAGCAGGTTTAAAAGAAACAAAAGGAAATATTTTTTCACACAACGCAGTCAACTTCTGGAACTCCTTGCCAGAGGATGTTGTGAAGGCCAAGACAATAACAGGGTTCAAAAAAGAACTAGATAAATTCATGGAGGATAGGTCCATCAATGGCTATTAGCCAGGATGGGCAGGGATGGTGTCGGAAGCTAGGAATGGATGACAGGGGATGGATCAACTGATGATTACCTGTTCATTCCCTCTTGGGCACCTGGCATTGGCCACTGTCAAAAGACAGGATACTGGGCTAGATGGACCTTTGGTGTGACCCAGTATGGCCATTCTTATGTTCTTTATAAATATTAGTTGATGCTGGTGTCTTGTCCTTTAACTTGTTAGTTTGTTCCAACACCTGTTCTTTTGACTCCTCAATCTGTGACAGTATTTCATCTGTATTACCTGAAAAGAGTAGAACTCGGGTAGCTACCATTCCAGCATCCTTTGAGGAAAGCTGATGCATAGAAATTAAGATTTTTTTTGCAATGTCTTCATCCTCTTTAGATTTTATTTGCTTTTTTTAGTCCCTGGTAGTCCAGCAGATGCACTGGCTCTCTTTCAGGCTTCCCTTCTGATATACTTGAACAATGTCTCATTATTGTAAGGTCATGCCTTCATCTTTCCCCAACAACTTTATTTCTTTTCTTCTCTCATTTTTCTCTCATGCACAGAAACACACCAGTAGTAAAATAAGTGGTGAGTGCTGTTTAAGGAGCCTGTTCTTATATATTAAAAATCCTTCTACTTATATTATCTTGCTAGGTTTTGTCCTCCATACTGATATTCATTATTTTCTGATGCTATCTTAATTTTAATATCCCTTTTTGTAGATAATTTGGAGATTGTCTAGATTCTCAACATCTCATTTTTATCTAGCACTAGGTAAACCTCTCTTAAAAAATGAGATCTAGTCGAAATAGAGGCAATGCATCTTTCTTTTCCCCACTACCTCCTTTTCTATTAACCTATCTGTTAAAAGAAATTCAAGAGCGGGCTGTGTATGTAAGAACTATTTCTGGATTTTACAATAAAACAGTTTAATTATGAGGAATTCCTCATCTGCAGTTACATCATTCCTAGTGTTCTTGGGAATCAGACTGGCTATGCTGATTTTAAAATAGTTGCTTTTGATTTTATTCTTATTTTGGGTGTTATAACCTTGAACTACCTGGCTATTATCAGTGCTAACCTCTTGAAGTTTTGGGTTTTTATTTTTTTTAAGGGCTTACTTAGGTAAAAATCCTATGGAAATTAATAAGAATTTAGCTTCAGTAAGGACTGTAGAATCAGGCCCAATGTTTTCAAATCACAGGTCACACTTTACTTACAAGTATCAGCGGGGTAGCCGTGTTAGTCTGGATCTGTAAAAGCGACAAAGAGTCCTGTGGCACCTTATAGACCAGAGGTTCCCAAAGTGGGCGATACCGCCCCCTGGGGGGCGCTGGAACGATCCAGGGGGGCAGTAGTCACCTTGGGTGCAATTGGGGGGCGTTGAATAAAAATAAGGGGGTGGTGGAAGCATAAAGAGAATATAAGAAAATTTTGAAAAAACGTTCGCACATGTTTCATCTGTTGTGTAACATAGAGTTAAAGTTATAGTGATTACTTTATTTTCCAAATAAATTCACAAATTATAACCGATCAGGTGTCAAGTCCGCCAACAGCTCTTAACAAGCAAGTGTTGGCAGGCAAGCGTGTCACGCATTGTCAGGAAGTCCAGCATGCATTGGCAGGAATATGTGCGTGTAATGACTTGTTTACAATACAATACTATAAATAGGCGACATGTATGAAATCTAATTTAGATTGTTTCTGACTTGCGTAAAAAGCAGTTAATAATAGTGCAATAAGTATTTAAAATTTTTTATTCATATTCGATACCTTCGATCTTTACGGATTACGGATCACATACAAAGCAAATTGTATTATTGTTGTTTCAATAAAACAGCAATTTACACGTGAGTATTTTTATACATTTTCTTACATATCTACCGTACATTTCTGTGTCTCTAGTGCTTACTAATAAAATCATAGCAGGCTTGTGTCGGTACAGTACTATTTGAAGTGTACAGTCAATATATTTGTCATATTTTATTACAATATTAACAAAAGCGGGGGAATGAAATCGTAAAAAAACTGTTAACTATTAACATTTATTTATATCTATCGAATCATCTGTGTTAAGTGGTAAATAAGGCGTGTGTTAATAAGGAACAATTATTTAAATAAGGGCAAACTAAGTTAAAACTATTAACTGATTTTTAATTGCATATTGATTATTTTTTAAATTAATTATTTCTTGATAAATTTAGTTTGATATTTGACAATTCAATATCAAATACATATATCTAATGCTGAGCAAAGAACAAAACCCAGTTTATTAGTTTCATTAGTATTTTAGTTTGGTTGTCTTTTGTCGTCTTATGCAAAAACCACTGTATACCTGATGTCGTGGGCGATATTCTAATGACACATCTTTCTTTACTATATTGTAGGACGTAGGCAGAAATATAGATACATAAAAGAACGCAAATTTGTCACTGCATCTTTCTGTTTGTTCGCTTAAAGAAGGTAGATTTCCAGGGGGGCGCTGAATAATTTTTTTTCTGAAAAGGGGGCGGTAGGCCAAATAAGTTTGGGAACCTCTGTTATAGACTAACAGACATATTGGAGCATAAGCTTTTGTGGGTGAGTATGCATCTGACTAAGTGGGTACTCACCCACGAAAGCTTATGCTCCAATACGTCTGTTAGTCTATAAGGTGCCACAGGACTCTTTGTCACTTTACTTACTGAGTTTCCTCTCACGTCACTCATTAACGAGATTAATGGGGCTAGGTTTGTCCCTTTATGGAAATGATAGGGGAGGGTGGTTTCTGCCTCCTATAGCCACATAAGTCCTGAGAATTGATCTTCGGACACCCATAAGAGGAAGAAACATCTGCTCTTAATAAATCCAAATGAATGAAACTACTTGTACTAAAAACTCTTCACTGATATGCACTCTGTTTAAACTATACATGTTTTTTATTTAAAAAAAAAACCTTTTAAATTAACAAAAATAATTTCTGTGTGGCCTGCAAGCTGAGAGTTACTGGCAAATCACGTCTGTCATCATTTTTAAAAATAGTGACAGAGATATGAGCTGCCAATGGCACTTAGCAGGACAAACCTAATTAACTTCTTGGGTTTCATGTAGGTGCAATAAAAATACTTGCTGTTAATTTGAAGTATGACATCTATCATATTATTCATGTCTGTGATGGCATCTCTGTGATATCTAGAAAATCATAATATTTTCAAATACACCTCTACCCCAATATAACATGAATTCGGATATAACACAGTAAAGCAGCGCTAGGTCGATATAATGCGGTTTTACCTATAACGCGGTAAGATTTTTTGGCTCCCGAGGACAGTGTTATATCGAGATAGAGGTGTACATACATGAGTAATTTAAAACTACAGTTATCCATTAGTCCTCTCTGAGTAGTGTTGTAACTCTTAGGGCACTAGTCAAATAAATGACAGCTAATACACAAAGTCTTCAACACTCCTGACTGTACTGGAAGCAGAATTGGGCTCATCCTTAAGAAGTACCTATTTATTGCAACACTTGGTGCCTCATCTATTTATTATATTCTTTGCATCATCAGCATTTTGGCTGACCTATTTCATCTTTCGCTCTGATAGTGAATAAACAGCACTTATCCAGTAATAGCTTAGTGGCCTGATTCTCCCTTCACTTACATTGGTGTAAAGCATGAGTGACTCCAATAAAGGTCAATGGAATGTGAAGCCGGTGGAATTCTGCCATATTTTTAATACTACTTTTCTCTATGCTACTGAATTTACACCAATGTATTTCCAATTATTTCAATGGAGTTACCCTTGATTTACATCACTGTTATTGAGACCAGGATATGGCCCCTTGTGTTTCAGTGTCATTCTTTAACTTGCACAGATACTTTGGTTACCATTATAAAGTCAGTATTTGCCAAGATTTACCTCACCATTGTATAAGATACCACAGTATTGTTTTACCCTTAGAACTGGACTTAACTGTGGTAAATGTGATTCTTCAATGGCAGCTTCTGTAGACACCACATCTAAAGTTTTCTACTGGTATCATACTAGTGACAGAAAACTAGCATTAATAATTTATGTTTTTCTCCAAACTACTCTAAAAATAGCTTATGTATGTTAACAGTAGCATATTAGCACATTTTCCTGTGGAGTATGTTAAACATGAGATTTCTCTTTCCCCCATCAGCATTTATATTATAAAATCTAGTACAAAATTAAAATGTAGCACATCATTCTAAACTGGTCTGAATTAACCATGCATTGTGACAGCAAAGAGCATAAACTATTTACTGTTAAATTCAGATGTAGATTTCACTTCAGTTCTTCACACCTCTATAATCCTCAGCTGGACTATTGTAAGGGACTAGCTGTGAAAACCACTTAGGAGCATTGGCTAGTTCAGAATACAGCTGGCTGTCTTCTTAGTAGATGCACCTGCTGCCAATTGACTGGTTGAAATTCAGTATTCTGGTCATTATATAAAAGGCCCCAAATAGCTTAGGTCCAGATTTCCATAAACACTGCCTCTTTTTCTAGAATCTATGTTCATTGAGAGTGCTAGAATTGAATATCTTCAGGCTGATGCTTGTAGGACCCAGAGGCAGGGTATTTGCAGAAGCAGACCTACATCTCTGGACTTTGCTTCTACTATACACCCATTTAAGTGAGCAAAATTGGGCACACTTAAAAAGAGGTACTGGATCTCTTTTTCTAAGCGAACTCATGAAATCCTGAGTTCAAAGATGACCGGTCAGATCCCCTCTTCATCCTCTATTTTAAAGCTGCAGCTAGGAAGGAATAGGATATTTTGCTTTTCTTATTTCCAACGTTAAAGACTCAATTTAAGATATATAGGAAGGGTTCCCATCTACTCCACAATGCACTGGGACCAAATTATGCAGCAAGAACCCCTAAATTCCGCAGGAAGGTTAATTTATTCTAAATACCCACCATTCCCATCCTCAAACACAGATGCAACTGTAGCTCATAGTGAAAACTAATTATTGATGTAAAATACCTTGATGCCTATTTTCAGCAATGATTGTTTGACACTTTTTTGTTTGTTTGTTATGTTCTCCAGAGGCCCAGCAGCATGGGCCGCGGTGGTTGCAAGGCTGTTTAGGTGGCCCAGCTCAGAACTTCCTGAAAAGGAAAGTGGGGAGCCGTTAGTCAACTTTAACAGCTGTTTTTTTTAGTTTGCCAGGCCACAGCTGCTGAGGTGTTCTACAGTCAGGCCAGCCTGTACTTTGGACACTTATCCACTTTCCGGCTGGAAGCTGAACTCCAGCTTTGACTCCCAAATGACCCCCTATGCTGCCTTGCACCATGGAATTGTAGGTCATGCACAGTAATCTAATTAGCTGCCCCTTGTGGGGAAAGCTGCAGAGCAGGAGAACGGTAGGCAGGTCCCAGCAAGGCAAGGAGATGCCTGCAGCATATGGCAAATTCCATTGCAGAAATTCTGACTGCAGTACCAGGCAAATTGGTTGAAACTATAGTAAAGAACAAAATTGTCAGACACATAGATGAACATTATTTGTTGGGGAAAAGTCAACATAGTTTTTGTATCTATTCTACATAAACTTGTCATCTCACATTCTATTCATGTACGTTATTTACCTCACAAATGTGACAACATGAAACTGAAGTTATAGGAAACTTGATATAACTCAAATTTTATATTCTATTACAGGTTTTTATCTCATATTTTAAAAGCAAATATCCTTTTCCCTTTGTCCCACAACACATGGGAGGCATTTACACCTTACAAATAGATTTGCTTTATTTGATTCCCTGTGTAGCCATCTTGGCTAATAAGTTGCAATCAGCACCTTTCTGATGGCAAAAAAATTACTTATAGATCAAGCCAGGATTCCTCTGAAAACAATTTCTTCCCTTGTTCCTCAAGTTATGTCTAACTAACATAGTAAAACAATGCATGTTGGGTAAAATTCTGATCTCAGTTACAGTGGTATAGATCTGAAAAACATCATTTGAAACAGTGGACTTCTTTCAGGTTTACAGCCATGTAAATCAGAGCAGAATTTGACCTTTTTTCTTCTAATGTAATTAGTGTATATAGATGAGAACAAGTTACGTGTATACTGTAACTTAGAAGATGAATGCAACAATTAATGTTTATTTTCCAAATATAATTATAATTAATGTTATTTACAGTTGCCAGCTAATTATTCCTGTTTTTTAAATCTGCACAGCTTAAACTCATGAAGCAGGAGGTATGTTTTTTGTAAATAGGCAAAAAATAAAAAGCACAATAGAAAGAGGGTTTATTAAAAACATGAATCAGTGTCACACATTCGGGACTTGGAGGACATCTGAGGCCTGGTCTACATTACAAATATAGGTCGACGTAAGCCGGAGAAGGCACCTCAGGTGAGTACACATTTTCAGTCAAACTGTAGGGGTTACATGCTATTATATTTTATGTTTAATCTGTACAAAAAATGAGGTGCAGTAGGTATCTGCTTCCTGGTGATGGCTCCAGCTACACCGAGGGTGCTCCCTGAAAAATACTGTTTATGTGAACAGGGATTGCCCAGGAATCTTTCATGCAAGTACTCTGCAATCCTTGTTTCTTCCACGATAGTAGGATACTTCCCATGCCATTCCAGTATTAACTCTGCTGGCATCATTGTGTTACACAGCATAGCAACATAAGGACCAGGTCTGAACCTAGACTCTTGCAGCATCTGCTCCCTTGCCGCCTGTTATCCTCAGGAGAGTGATATCGCATAGGGTCTTTAGGGGAAATAGGGGAAGTTCTCATTATACAAGTCCTCATACCACAAACAATAAAGTATGTGATCCACCAATCCCCCCATGCTGAATTCCAGGTCCCTCAACCATGCTTTCCCTAATGTGGCATTGTTTTGGTTGGCATGGATTGGCATCTACTATAAGAAGTGTTAAGGGATGGGGGGAGGGCTTGCTGTTTCTTCCCCCCAACCCCCACCCAAAGCCACCTTGGGAAAAGATAGCAATTTGGGAATCTTAATGCTGGTCCCTGTTCTCAAGCAACATCAATGTTGGTAGGGGGAGGCAGCACTGTCCAACTGCCCACCTGTTCTCCCAATGTGGGTTTGCCACAAGTTGCAGCACAAGACCTGTCACCCATGTCCTGCGGCAATGGAACAGCAAACTGACTCGTTGAATAGCTAGAGATTCTGATTATGTTCTGGCTTGCAGTGCAGTGTAATAAGGGGATTTTTTTAAAATAGCAACCTTGCACCAGAAACAATGTATGCGCTGACAATGGTTGCCTTGTGCTTTGCATGCCTTACAGTGGAAAGCTTGTCCTTTGGTACATCCTCCACACCAGGAGAGAGGCTTTCGTAGATTAGAAGGCAGAAAAAGAAGACGTGGGATGACATGTTCAGTGCGATAATGAACACCTCTGGGACAGCTGAGATGGAGCTCAGAGCATGGAGGATTTCACTCTCCGAGAAACTGAACATGGATATGGAGAGCAGGAGAGCGTCCCTGGAGCAGGAGTGTGCCACACAAAAGGAGATGCTGTGGATTATGAAGGACCAATCAGACATGTTGAGGTGTCTGGTTGAGCTGCAAGAAAAGCAGCTTGAGACTAGACTTCCTCTACAGCCACTGCAGAACTTCCTGCAAACATCACAATCTCCCTCCCCCAAATGTTCCATGAGGGGTGTGTGTGTGGGGGGGGGTGGGAGTTCAATATCCCTTCCACTCAACACCAGGGGAAGGTACAAAGAAGGTGCCCATTCCAAGGTATTTGATGATCAAGAGTACTGTGCTCTCGAAAATAAGCTGACCTT
The DNA here is from genome assembly GCF_013100865.1 of Trachemys scripta elegans. Taxonomy (NCBI): domain Eukaryota; kingdom Metazoa; phylum Chordata; order Testudines; family Emydidae; genus Trachemys; species Trachemys scripta. The sequence goes on from NC_048298.1 coordinate 210,906,222, forward strand.
GTTTCTCCCCTCCCAATTTTATCAGCCCATTTGCCCAAAGTTAACTTATTTTAGTTATTTCAGTTTCTTTGTGTGTGCATAATAGAAGTAAATGTTTCATGCTTTATTTATTCCAAGCACAGGAGTTTGAGGGGAGGAAGGGAGGTACAGGGAAACTGATGCAACAGAGGGGATGCTATGGGAAGGCACAATGCAGATAAGCAGCACACAGTACTGTAGCTCATTATTGAAACACGTTTTCAAAGCCTCCCAGCGATGCACAGCTCCTCGCTGGGCTCTTCTTATTGCCCTGGTATCTGGCTGCTCAAAATTAGCTGCCAACCTATCTGCCTCCATAACATATGCTGGTGGAAACTTTTCTCCCTTTGCTTCACAGATATTATGGAACACAGAGCAGGCAGCAATAACAGTGGGGCTATTGCTTTCACTGCGGTCTAACCTAGCAAGCAAACTGTGCCAGCGACCCTTTAAACATCCAAAGGCACATTCCTCCACCATTCTACTCCTTACTGCTGTCCAGGTGACCAGTATACAGCTTCATGAGCCATGGGAGCAAGGTGTAGGTTTGGCATTTCAACGTCATCAATGGTTATTTTGCAGCTTGGAAAGAAAGTCCTTGCTTGCAGCTTTCTGAACAGACCTGTGTTCCTAAAGATGTGCGTGTCATGCACCTTTCCTGATCATCCCATGTTAATGTTGGTGAAAAGCCCACTGTGATCCACCAGCACTTGCAACATCATTGACAAGTATTCCTTTCAGTTTATGTACTCTTTGGCAAGGTGCACTGGAGCCAATATAGGGATATGCGTTCAATTTATCGCCCCACCACAGTAAGGAAACCCCATTGCGGCAAAACCATCCACTATGGCCTGCACATTGCCTAGAGTCACTACCCTTCTTAGCAAAAGTTTATTAATGGCCCTAAACACTTGGATCATAACAGCTCCCACGGTTGATTTACCAACTCTGAATTGATTCCCCACTGACTGGTAACAGTCTGGAATTGCAAGCTTCCAAAGAGCGATCTCCACTCGCTTCTCCACTGTCAGAACAGCTCTAAGGGCTGGGGAAAGCTCTTCACAAAGTTCCTGGAAAGTGGCCTTCCGCATTTGAAAGTTCTGCAGCCACTGCTCATCATCACACATCTGCATAACGATGCGGTCCCACCAGTCACTGCTTGTTTCCTGGGACCAGAAAAGGCCCTCCACTGTGTTCAGCTGATGTGCGACTGCCAGCAGCAACCAGGAATTGTTTCATTCTATGGCTTGCAGAAGGGCTGCTTGCATGACATCACAATGTTCCGCACAGCGGCTCCTGTCTCGGCTCTGGAAATACTGCAGATAAGGCATGAGGTGTTTGTAATGCTCACAACAAGAGTGCACAGCTGAGCAGGATCCATGCTTCTTGGGAGCGGCTAAGTCAGGCTTTCAAAAAAAGGCATGAAAAAACAAGGGTTGTTTGCCGTTGATATCAGGGGAAGGAGGGAGGGAGGAAAGTGCATCATGGGAGGCTGAAGCCATGTTTCCATTACCACCCGTGACAAATTTTGGTCCAATGAGCGTTGCAAGCCCTTCCCAAAACACCCTGTGGCTAGCTGCACTGCTCTATGCATCGATCCAGGGGCTGCTAGTGAGGATGCATTCCACCAAGATAATGAGCGTGGTGTGGAAATGAACGACCAACTTAATTGATTCAGAGGCCTGATGTCGACTTACATAAAGTGTAAGTGTTTTGTAGTGTAGTATAGACATGCTCTCAGTCTGAGTTATTCAGTCCATTCATACACAGCCTAATTTCTTCACTCTCAAATAGCCAGTCTTCATACTCAACAAAGGGCCAAATGTTGTCTTCAGATATGTGCCTGCAACTCCCATTGAACTAACATAATCAAGAGCAGAATTCAGACCTAGTAATATGTAAACTGTGGCTCTGTATGAAAACATTGACCACTTTGTCATACTTTCTGCAGATTTTATACACAGGGCTGTCCTGTTTGGTCAATTTGAATGAAGGAGGGTTCAAAATTTTGAGGGAGATTTTTAAATGTCTTATTGAAACACTTTATATGTTGGGAGCCGTCAGCATTGCTCACCTCTTCACAAAATGATAAAATCCTTTCCCATAAGAAGACAACACTTTGAAATTGTCCTTAAAACAAATCTAAAGTGAGGGAGTCTCCCTACAAAAGTGTGAGGCAATATATAACATAGTGTACGTATGGGTATTGTGACAGACCCAGACCAGTGGGGTACAGGAGTCTGGTAGAGGGCAAATATACTGGTCATTGGATGAGTAGTTTTCTGTTCTCTGAGTGACCAGAGCAGCGGCTGCACTAGAGTAATCAGGAATCTGCTAGAACCAGTTAAGGCAGGCAGGCTAATTAGGACACCTGGAGCCAATTAAGAAGAAGCTGCTAGAATCAATTAAGGCAGGCTAATCAGGGCACCTGGGTTTTAAAAGGAGCTCACTTCAGTTTGTGGTGTGAGTATGAGGAGCTGGGAGCAAGAGGTGTAAGGAGCTGAGAGGGTGTGGGTGTGCTGTACTGGAGAAGGAGAAGGAGAAGGAGAAGAAGAAGAAGAAGAAGGAGAAGGAGAAGGAGAAGGAGAAGGAGGAGGAGGAGGACTGAGGGGCACAAGTGTTATCAGACACCAGGAGGATGGTCCTGTGGTGAGAATAAGGAAGGTGTTTGGAGGAGGCCATGGGGAAGTAGCCCAGGGAGTTGTAGCTGTCATGCAGCTGTTACAGGAGGCACTATAGACAGCTGCAGTCCACAGGGCCCTGGGCTGGAACCCAGAGTAGAGGGCAGGCCTGGGTTCCCCCCAACGTGACTTGGACTGTGGGTTCTTCCAGAGGGGAAGGTCTCTGGGCTGTTCCCCAACCCACATGGTGAATCTCTGAGGCAAGAAAATCTGCCAATATGTGCAGGACCCACCAAGATAGAGGAGGAACTTTGTCACAGTATGTAATAGCCAGAAACTGCAAAATGTACCAGACAGCTACTTGCTAGAGGAGTAAATTCACTAGCCATAGGTTGATACAAAAGATGAGTAGGTTGTCCATAAAAAAACTCTCTGGGCAATATTCTAGTGACAAGCTCACCACCTACCTGCAGCTGTTGGAAAATGGAAGGATGTGGGATTCTTTCTCTATGCTTTCCTAGGGATCCTGCTAGGAGGCTCCTTCTTTTGCATCAGACTCTCACTATTGAGTGAATGATGCATTTGAAGGCCCTCTGGCCCTATTTGGCTGCTAGAGGGGGAAAAGGAGCTTTCTCTAGTTTAGCTCTTGATCATCTTGCCTGATGTACGCTGTTTCCTTGCTTAACTTTATTTTTTGTCTTCTCTTCTCTGCTGATTATCCATTTCATAGCTGCCCCCAGGGTTCTGAATAGCAGTATTAAAACTGGCCAGTCTTGTTAATTTTAGTCTGTTTGGGAAAGGTATGAGCAGCAGCAAGAACTATTAGTACATAACACTGCATCAGTTTATATTTGAAAGATTTTCTCTGCAACCACTAGAGCTAAAACCTTTTTGCTTTTTTTTTAAAAAAAACCTCAAATATCTGCAGAAACGAATGTTGTCCTGTACTAACCCAGGGTAAATGGTTTTTTTTTTTTTTTCAAAGTCTACAAATAACTGTGGAATCAGTATAAGGTGTGCATCAGGAAACATGGTTTTTATTCCCAGCTCTCTCAGTGACATGCTGTGGGACTTTAGGCAAGTCTCTGTATCTAGCTGTAAAATGGAAATAATAATGCTTATCTACATTTTCCTTTGATTATAGTTGAAAAGCAAAAGAATTGTATCAAATTAATCACCATTCTGTATGTATTTAGCTATTAGTGCATTTAAAAATGTGTCATATATATAAATTACTATAATTGTTATATATAATATTGTGTATTTAGGTAAATATGCAGTAATTCCATCCTTCTATTGTAAATTTTCTTGCTCATTTGGAGCTGCATATTTTTCATTCCACTTGCTTCCTCAGCATTGTCTACAAAGTGAACACGTTTACATTCTGGGGCAGGAGCCCATTTTCTCTGTTTCTTGTGAAGTATCTAACGCACAAAACAAATATTAATAACTTATGTATGTAGTTGTTCTAATGTGCATTATATTCGTATGTCCATCCAAGTGCATACAATTTCAAGAATGCCTAGGGGCTTTGGATCTGGTCCTAATAGAATTAGGAACCTAGGTTCCATCTTAAATGCCTAAATCACTTTCGAAAATGACTCTTAAGCTCCCAAGTAATTTAGGCATTTTAGAATATTTTACCCAGTATCTATTATGGAATTGTATATTTATTTATATACATTATATATTATATATCTGGCAGTACTATTTGTAGATTATACATATGGTCACAACTCATATGCATATTATAATGTGGTAGTTATGTGTATACAGCTATTACTATAGATCTTAAAATTGGATACCATACCCACACACACTTATACTTATTTCATTAATACAGAAAGTAGTACAGATAACTTACAGATAGCAATAGTGCATAGGCTGACATTCTGGTGTGTATGAACAGTCTCACATTCAGATTTATATACCTACGTCAGACATACAAATACTTCTATATTATAGATGAGGCTAGTAGCTTTGCCTATTAAGGTTGTCGGTCACTTCTAGGGTGACCAGACGTCCTGATTTTATCGGGACAGTCCTGATATTTGCTTGTTTGTCCTGCGTCCCGACCAATGTGCGGTCGGGACACTTGACAAACAAGCAATTTTGCCCTCCCAGAAGGGCTCTTGCCCCCCCACCCCAACTCAGCCCCTCCATCCCCCATTGGCTCCCTCCCCAAATCCCTGCCTTGGCCCTGCCTCTTCCCCATGCATGTGGGACTCCTCCTCCCTTCCAGGCTTGCTGCTGTAATGGCGGGGCAAGCCTGGAGGGAGGGGGGGGGTGGCCGGCTTCCAGTTCCTGGAGCTGGTGAGTAGGGGCACTGGGCGGGCAAGGGGGGCTGGCCAGGGGGCTGCTCCCCCAGGAGGTAGGGGGGGGGCTCCAGACCCCAGCAGCGACAGGGGAGAGCGGCTCAGGGGCGCACGAGTGGCCATGTAAAGTTTATCAACTTGGACGGGACCCCGGCCAGCTCCCCACCTCGCGCCAGCATGTTGTGCCGACCGCCGCAGGCCAGGTAAGGAGCCGAGTCACCCTCTCCCCCCTCGTCCTGGCTCCTCAGCTGAGCCCCCGCGTCCCCCTCCTGGGGGAGCAGCCCCCTTGCCTGCCTGGTGCCCATACTCGCAAGGGAGAGAGGAGGAATGCCGCTCAGCTGAGGAGCCGGGGGGAGGGGGGACTCAGTTCCTTACCTGGCCTGCGGCAGCCGGTGAGACATGCTGGCGCGGGGTAGGGATACTACCCCCCTACAGGGCAGGGCGAGGAGCCGGCTGGGGTCCCCCGAGGAGCCGACAAAGTTTGTGCCCACTCGTGCGGCCCTGAGCTGCTCTCCCCCGCCGCTGCCGGGGTCCGGAGCCCCGCGCCTCTCGCTCCAGAGGCTCCTTCCCCGTGGAGCGGCGGGACGTGCAGCATGTGCCCTGGGGTTGGGGGGGGGGGGGGGGGGCGCACC